>NW_028145171.1:0-27147 GCF_050947405.1 Trichoderma evansii
TAATAAAATAAAATAATAATATATATATATAAATAAAATACTTATTAGCTTATATTTTAATTTAAAGCTTAAATTAATATAAATTAATATAATTCTTAAATAAAAATTTTAATTATTTAAAGTTTAAATATTAAAAATTATAAAAAAAAAACTATAAGATTTTAAATTTATTTTTAAATATATATTTAAATTTAATAATACTTATTTATAAGTATTCTTTAATATTTTTTTAATATTAATTTAATTTATTTTCTTATAATCTTTAATAATTATTAATAAAATTAAAATAATAAATATAAATAAATAAATAACTTACTTATTATAATAAGATAATAAATTATTAAAAAAATCTAAAGCAATTATATTAAAAAAAATATTATTTTCTATTAAAAAAAAATAATATTCTTTTATTAGCTTTATTAGTATTAAATAATAAGCTTATTATTTTAGTTTTTTTATTTTTTAAATTTAAATTAAATAAATTATTAAATATTAAAAAAATAATATTAACTTTTAATAATTTAATTAATATAATAAATATATATATATATATATATATAAATAAATATAATAAAATAACTATAATAAAATAAATAATAAAATAATAATTAACTTCTTTTTTTTTAGCTTTTTAAAGCTTTTATTATAAGCTATTTGCAAATATAAAGCTTAATAATAATAAGTAAAATTAAATAATTTAAAATTCTTTAATTAAGCTTTTAATTTAAATATATAATTAAAAAAATTTTATTAATATAAATAAAAAAAAATATTATAATTTAAAAAAAAATACTTTTAAATAATATTATTTTTATAAAAAATAAATAACTATAAGCTTATTAAATAAATAAAATAATATATATTATATATTTAATTTTAATTTAATGCTTTTTATTTAAATTAATAAATAATAAAATTCTTATAAATAAATTTTTTTAAAAAATATAAATTTTAAAATTCTTATTAAATTCTAATTTATAATTTTTTTTATTATAAATAAAATTAATAGTGCTAATACTAGCATTATTTATTAAATAAAAAAAATTATTAATAAAATTTATTTTTATAATATTTATAATAAATTAAATAAGTAAAGAAATAATATTAGTAGCTTTAAAAATATTAAATTAGTTAAAATAATTAAAATTTATTTTAATTATTAAAAAAAAATTACTAATAAAACACTAATAATTATTAAAAAATTAAAAAAAAAAAAAAATTAAAAAAAAAACTTATAAGTTTTATATAATTAAAAAGCTAATTTAAATTAAAAATATATATAAGATTTTAATACTTATAAATAACTTATAAATACTTATAAATTAATTATATATATAAAAAATAAATTTAATAAATTTAATAATAAAATAAATTTTATTTTATTACTAATTTATTTATATATAAAAAATAAATTTAATAATTAAATTAATTATATTAATAAAAAACTAATTTAATTTTTAATAATTAGTAATAAAACTAATTTAGTTTTATTATTAAAGTAAAGAAAACTAATAAAATTTATTATTAGTAACTAAAAATAAAATTAATCTTAGTTACTAATTTAGTTACTAAAAAACTAGTGACTAATTTTATAACCCTGGTAGCAACATTGTATTGGCATCTATATCCACCTCACGTTTCTAAGCTGACGTGTGTGATCTGTGGCCTTGCAAAGATGTTATACGTGAATAGATGAGGACTCTCCATATTTTCTACCCCGTTTTATGCCCAGAATGAGTAGTCATAAACTGGTAAAATGCCATATAGGTGCTTCATTATTTACTAAGCAAAGACACTGGTTTATTAGATATTCATAAGCGAGCATGCATGAGCGATGCTTGTGTGTTGCTGTTTGTCTAGTTCTCTATAGAGCCCCTACACAATTACTGAGGTACGTAGAATGATGAGCTTCAAAATTCTTGTGTTACTGAGTTTATGGTGATGCGTACAATGCACTTTAAAAGATGGAGATTTTTTATTTAATGGAATGTAAAGATGCTCCTGACCTACTTAGCATTGAGCATGCAGCTCTGCGTTGTAGTGCTCGTACCTCGGGCTGGAACCATGGGGCAGGCCCAGAATTCAGAATTTTGAAATGTAACATTTCAGAGACCTCGCAGGTACCACAGACATGGTGCCGGTAGTGTGAAGGCCCCAGAGTAAGATGTTCTAATGCAGGAGAATCTCAATGTGGGTGCTGACGACAAGCACAGCGCATAGTAAACGAAATATGAGTCCAGGAATAACAACGTGTACCTGACCGGTTGTATCAGGGATTTCTCTACAGGGGGCATTCTACTTCGCATATAACTACTACTACTACATTACCTAGCCCTTGAATGGTCTGAAATAAGTGCGCTCCTTCGCTTTGAGCTAACAGTAGCACTACTACTCGTAGATGCCCCATGTTCGTTGAAAGGGTACCACTGCATTCAAGCCCCGCTTCATATCTAGACCGCTGTGCAAGGTTCGGAGGACGCTAGTAGGAAGGGTATGTAGTTGCAATTGCAGCACCGCTGTCGTTATATGCACTGAGACCGGAATAAGATCCGTGACTCCCGGAAGGATTACTAGCATGCATAAGGCATGGCCTAGTTCCCAAGGTAAAACGATATGAGCTTTTTAACTTTTTGGAAGTGCGACTGCTCTTGATTCTGACCTCAGATTGTTACAGTAGTAGTCAGAGGTCACATACACTCACCTTTTCGCTTTGTTACCGAGCATCATCGCTAGAAAAAAAGAATGGGTTCAGTACCGGAGCGGGAAGATATTCACATAGCAATAGTGGGGGGGGGTATTGGGGGGCTCGCCCTAGCCATTGGTTTGCAACAATATAGCCACATCAAAGTCAAGATCTACGAGTCTGCCGCAAAATTTTCTGAGATTGGCGGTAAGTATGGAATCAAATGATGATTGAGCTCCTATGTTCCCATATTTATCCCCCACTCAAGAGAAGAAAGGCTACTAAGTAAGACGCTTCAGCTGGTGTTTTCTTTGGCGCTAATTCTATCCGCGCTATGAGCCTTATACATCCAGCTATTGGAGAAGCGTATGCTAGGATTTCGACAAGCGTGGGCTGGAAGTCCAAGGAAGACACATATTTTGACTTCATACTCGCACATGACCTTCACGGTTTGCTTACTGGTAGTCACATCATATCTCCCAAACTCAATGCGTCTGAGCGACATAGCACTGCCCATCGTGCACATTTTGTCGATGAGCTCATCAAACTTATCCCTGACGATATTGCCGAGTTTGGTAAGAGACTGACGGATATCTCTCGTAATGAGGACAAAGGGAAAACGATTTTGAAGTTCGCCGATGGCAGTACCTCAGAAGCAGACGCAGTTATTGGATGTGACGGGATTCGATCTGTCTGTCGAGAATTTGTATTAGGAAAAGACAACCCTCTGTCACAGCCGACCTTTACTGGAAAGCACGCATATCGGGGATTGATACCCATGGAGAAAGCTATTGCTGCGATTGGGGAGGAGAAAGCACAGAATCGATATATGTTCCTTGGCAAAGGCGGCCACGTTCTCACTTTCCCCGTAGCAAATGGTAACGTGATGAACGTCGTCGCCTTTAGCACCACCAAGAATGGCACATGGGAAGGAGATTGGATTAAACGAATGGAGCGAGAGGCCATAACGGCGGATTTTCAGGGTTTCGGAGAAGAATGTCAGAAGATATTCTCGGTATGCTTCACCTCACAGGTAATATGAAACGTGGAGATTGCTGATTTGGATTTTAGCTGATGGAGAATACCGACCATTGGGGTATATTTGACCTCTCTCCCGAAATTCCGACTTACTCTTCAAGAAAGCTCCGTCTTCTTCTTTTGGGCGATAGCGCACATGCTTGTGCTCCTCACCAGGGTGCTGGTGCTGGTCAGGCGTTAGAAGATGCGTATATACTCTCTCGCGTTCTTAGCAGGTGTATCTCCTCCCCCGATCTCCTCGCTGCATTTAGTGCATATGAAAGCGTACGCATGCCACGAGCTAAATTTGTTCAAATCCACGGACGCCGACAAGGAGAACTTTTAGATTTGCAGAGACCTGATGTTGGAGATGATTTGGAAAAGTTGAAAGCAGTTATCGATGTGCCAATCAGAGAAATTTGGAACTGCGATTTGGTTGCCGAATTAGACAAAGCATTGGCAATTATGCAAAAAGAATTAAACGAAGCGAAAGAAATAACTCCGGCTGGAACTGTGAGCAATTCAGGGCCATCAGAGTAAACTAATTATTGTGAAATGCATACTCTTGCCCAGCGGCTATATATATAGATCTAGATATATGGACATAGTAATACAGCTCACTAATTGTTAAAATGATTTGGATGTCCAACATCTCGTAGTGATGTACTGTGGTCATACATTTATTTTGTTCTCTTAACTTACATCCATTCTCAAATCTATTTGTTTGATGTTACTGGCTTTCCTTTTTATCCCATATCGCCATCTGGCCCAACTGATCTAGAGTTTTTGACCTCCAGCAAAAACACGCATACATGTCAATTACTCAAGGTAATGTAACCACCCAGAAAACATTGGCAAGCTATATTATAATATTAATATGGCTAGTAGGTATATCAGTACCAATGCAAACATCACTCATGGAACAAATATGCGCCGCCCAAACATAATTAAACGCGTAAATGATAGAACCAAGTCTTCATACGTTAGCTCAAAATATACAATACGATCTTAGACGGGCAGCCGACCACTGATTTGTCAATTAATTGAAGGCTATAGAGCTTGTGTAGTATGAATGAACAAAATGGCTACAGTGTAAGCTCCTTACTCAAGATGAAAAGACTAATGGAAAGAAGGGATGGAGGGAAGGAGGGAGGGAGAAAGGGGGAACGGAATGGCTGGATGAGCGAAACAAAGCAATGGTGAGCTTGGTATATTGGCCATCAAATCTTGTGCCAGAAATCTGCAATTGACTCAGCAACCTCTGATGCCTTTTCCCGCACAACTGCATGTCCAACCTGTGAAATCATGACAAAATCTTGCACCCCAATGTCATGTAAATCTTGGGGGCTGCATACATCATCGAGCTCTCCAAGGATATATAGATATTTAATACCCTTCTCGGCCGCTCTAGCAAATTCCGCGCTGTTATCCAAAACCCCGCCATCTCTGAAAATTGCTACCACGCTCGCAGCATGGCCCTCATGGTTCTTCATCTCCCAGTCTCGGACTGCTTCAGCCACCACCTCGCCTCTTCCTACAGCCTCTTTCCAATCTTGGGGGACAATTAACTGCCCTCCTTCTAGGAATTCCAAGATCCACTCTTTTGCCAGCCCTTCTAACCCTTCACCACCGCGCAAGTAGCTCCTCTGTATCTCACTAAACAACTCCTTACGGATGAAGCCTGCGGGGGCAACTAGCACCATAGACGCGACGCGTTCTGGCCTTGCAGCTGCAAAACTTGCGGTTACTGATGCACCAAAGGAATAGCCAACTAAATGGGCATTCTCCCATCCAAGATGCAAGTATAATGATTCCAGCAACTCATGAAAGAGCGCCGCGTCGTGCGCCGCAAATGGCGTGTCCGTGAGCCCATGGCCCCACAGGTCGACCAGTACACATTTCGCATGTGGAAAATGCGCGGACAGTGCACTTGCCAACGGTTGTAGGCCGATTGCGGATGTCTGGACGCCATGCACTAAAAGCACGCGGGAAATCGCTGTCGCGTCGCCTGGTGGCGAGAGAGATGAGGGCAGCAGCTCATAAAATGCGACTCTGCCATTTTTCGTAGGCAAGTATGATGCTTCGGGCAGTATTTTGCCGAACACGGTAGTGAAATCGACTTCGGAGGGGGCGCGTATTGGCTGTCGCGTCTCTGGCAGGGTAGTCCCAGGGCGGGGAAGTACAATCAGACTATTTGACATTATGGTCTGTTCTTGAACTGTTGATTATATCCGGGCAAGGCAAACGCAATTGCGGCAATTTTGTTAGGTTTACCAACTGAGGCAGCGAGAAGAAGCTTATAGAAAAGGAAGTCTTAAATGCATCCAGTAGTTACGAACAAAAAGGAGGCCTATGAACGATCCATATGTTCATTCTCGTTTACATGTACTGGGCTCCCTACTAATAGCTTTCAAGCGTCTTCTACCGAGGTTTTATTTGCGTTACCTAATAGCATTAACCGCTTGTTGTTAATTTGTCAGACTGTGTAAAAATGGCGCAAAATACATTATCTCCCTCTAGGAATGGCTGAATTCTTGCATTTATAAATGGCTGGCTTGATACGGCACCTAAAATGGGTCGTCTGAATTCGCCTTTAGCTCTTTTTGGGACTAAAAAATGTCATGATTACTTACTGTAGAATGTAGCGGTATTACCCTGTATTAATACGAGGCAAAAAAGGCTGTAAACTGTCTTGTTTTCTTTTTTTAGAATACCTATGGAGCACCTGTATTGTCGTATTGTAAAACGATAGTCTATTATTAGTTTCCATATTTTCTTAGGCAGCAGCGTTTAGAGGCCAAGTGCTTTGGCGATGTCGAACGTGGGAGGAAGCGGGAGCTCGCCAAAAGAAGAATATAAGCAATAGCAGGAGATTCGTCACGCTGCAAATAAAAGAGCTGAATAATTGAAGAGGGCAATGCTACTCAATATGGCATGGCAATCCAGTTGTCGCAGGCTGCTCATTAGGTTAATTGAAGCAGAATGTGGCCATATTTGAGGTATGAAGTGCCGTTTGTTTGTATTGACATATATATATCCTACCCCAAAAGATGTTGGAGGTCATGTCCATGGAATGCTTTTGCATCTTTTTTCCAAGCATTGAGCAAGACATCTCTTCCAGCCTTGGTAATTTCTTGCCCTTCTTCTGGAGTTCCCCAGCCTGGCGTTGTTGATCCAAGGCATATCAAATGAGCGCCAACATGAATCAATACTCGAAACATGAAATCGCTATCGACTTTGCCATATCCGCTCACAAAGCCTTGAATGATCCATAAAGCCGCATCTATATTTTTGTAAAGTTTTAATTCCCATAGCTCAGCGATAGCCTGGCCGAGGTCTTCAGCTCGTACACCAACCTGTGCCATTTCCCAGTCAATAATGCGGACGGGAACTGCCTGGTCGCTGTCAAGGGGAGCATTCGGGATCAAAATACTAAAATGAATAGAAATCTTAGTGGATATCCATATGATACAAGGGTCCCTGGATTTGCCATTCAACTTACTTTCCAGTCCAAAAATCCCCGTGAATAACACTCAGCTTGCTCTCGTCTGCGAGCTCAGCCGTAGCCATGGCTACAATCTGCTGCAAAGTCTCCTTATGCTCTTGCAAGATAGCCGGAAACATGCTCAACCGCCCAAGTAGTTGGTCGTAATTAATAGCCTTTTTAATATTCCGCATGGCTGTGTTCTTGGCAAATAGATCACGCAAGCTCTGGTTGTCAGGCTGATCACTCCAGTTATGGAATTCTCGCAGCCATCGACCTAAACTTTGTCCTAGCTGCAAGCATTGCGGCTTAATAGCCGCAGTAGTAGGTCCTTGGAAGTTTTCAAGAGCATAATTTTTTAGGTTGGTTGCGTTGGGCAAATATTCCTGGATCTGTGTGCTGGTTTGGGGATTAAAATGGTATAATTTCGGCGTCCCGACCTCATATGGTGATGAGATGACGGGCGGAAATTTTGAGAGGAGTCGCAGGCCTTCTTCTTCAATGTTCTGTTTTCGGAAAGGCGCATTGAGCACGCATTAGCAACAAGATTCGTCCGCCGTCTTACTTCGATACGGGAAGACTAACGCATCGAACCATTTCCAGCTTGAAGTCAGGATGCAGAGCAACATATGCTTCTCCGTGTTTCAGCACAACTTCGCTTACACCTCCTGACAGCGGCTTGTGAAGCTTGGCGAGGTATATGAAGTTTGCAGTGCCCCCAGAAAGCGGCGTTAGCGACGATACCGCATATTCTGTGCCTTCCAATTCCTTTCCAACTACATCTTTAATCTCTTCGGTGTTGTTTCCCACCGACATGATTGAAACGTTAGAGATACTGGTTGCCAAATTGCTGTAGTAAAAAGAAGGAGAAGAAAAACTAAGCGAAGGTGTATGTGTGGTTGAGGTACGGTGATGAGATTATATACACATAAATGAATACGTGCGTTAGCTTCTTATCGTCAATCTCTCGCTGAAAAGCAGGGCGGGTGGAAGTGGAGGAAAGATTACAAGTACTCCATAGCGCTGAGCTGGTGTAGCAGAAAGGCGTTTCAGCTACTCGCCGATGAGTCAGAGAAGGCTGAACCACTCTCCAGATCCAAGTATCAAATACTACTAAATTAAAGGGCCTTCTAGCTTCATGTTCCATTCTACGACACTGGAGACTTGTACGGAGCAGGTAGATTTGTTTACCCCGCCATAGAGGCGTTCTAATTTTTTTCTTTTTCTTTTTTGTCTCCAAGTAGGCAGTACTGGGTGCTCACTGAGCAGGACTAGCCAACGTGCTACTTTACTAAGTACGTGGTACATGGCTTGCGGAAGATACGGCCTAAAACCATCCTCCCGTATGCTGGTCTGATCTGGTCCGGCGCCTTTTCCCTCTCCCGTATCCGGACAAAGATCGAACTCGATCGATCTGCCACCGGGCCTGTCCCGGCTGTACTGCAAAAGTCCCGAGGCCAACCGTGGATCATCATAAAACTCTGTTGGTACTGTTTACACGTCTTTTCTAGCATAAAATGACATCCTGTGCGCAGAGACCTGACGTAGGTGCAGCCCGGCAGTGGAAGCAATCAGGGAATACCTATATATGTGGGCGGCTTAGTGACAGTTTCCCCGCTCTGGCGATGCCCGCAGAGCGACCTTAATAAGTGCTAATAGATGATACATAGAAGAGCATAATAGCGAAGAAAAATTTCTCAGCATGGAGCAGAGCATCTGCGGTTGGAAATAATCGCCTTGTATGCGTGTCAGGTAAATATTGACAATAATGAATTGAAAGAAGAAGCCGCGAGGGTCGCTGGTATAGCGCCTAGTTTGGACAATGTAGTCGCTGGGTGGGTTAAGTAACATAACGTTTAATTTGCATCATGCAGCCTGATGATTTGCTCTGTTGAAGACAATGCCTGTTTGTATGCTGAGATTGCAATACGGCGAGCTACTCAAGAGATAAATTATGAAGTCAAGCTAGAATAACAGTATACAAAATGCGTAATCTATTAGTGGTATTGCCAATGCTAATGCAAGGGATTTTTTTTTTTATCTCCAAGCATTCGTACCCAGTACCTCCTGTACAATAGAGACGTCTAATAAAGCGTCCATTTAATGCTTTGCATATGCATTCGCAGATATAGATGGACTTCATCTTGGCAAATATAGAGAGCTTTATATACGCACTCCATGGCTAATGAGCAATGTTAGGTTGGAAGCTATAATCGGTCGGCGTTATTACATTGATCAATTAATAATTTTGCTATTTGAACTCGGTCAAAGCATCTGTTGCTCGAATTAACATCTAAACTTCTCTGTAAATTCCATGTTTGCCCCTGCTGCCTTTTCTTGCCACTACCTACTACTCGAGCCAGAATGTCTTCATTGCTCTAGGCTCAACAGTCACCTTGAGGCTGCTACCGCTAATTTTGTAACGGCTCTGCAAGGTGACATTATGACTGTTGTCGGTTAGATACTCACTCAGCTTCTTCTTTTTAATTCCTTCCAAACTGATGGTCAAATCATATGGGAAATGTGCGGCATTGATGACAGGTATAGCTACTGTGCCATTTTTGTTCACGTACGCCGTTACGTAGACATTTTCCACGTCACTTGTGGCATCGATGCGCACAGAACCTGGTCTGGCAAACCGGAAATATTGAGCAAAAGCCCAGAGCCGAGATGATACTTCATAACTGTTACGGTCAAGTCGAATGAGAGCATTGTCGCCAGTGGTATCTTGCACACACCACCAGTGACTGTATCCCGAGGTATCGCTGTTAACAAAGGCATTATGCATATATAACGCCCATTGAAGTCCCTCCCTAGTGCATAATATTAGCATTACAGCTCCTATGTCGCGGTATGGGCCTCGAGGTATCGGGGCATTTGTGACGGATACATACGCAAGCTGACCGCTATAATCCCAGGTGCTGTTCCATGGACCCGTGCCCTGTAATTTTCATTAGTAAGGTAAAAATCGTCTTTGAGATTACTATCTTACGTCGGCCCACTCTGTTTGGATATTCGGTTTTCCACCGGAATTAAATGGGCGCTCAGGATTGCTCTGATAATTGTGCCACGTCTAAAAAAACTCAGTTAGTTCTAGGAAAAAAACCAATTTTCTGTATTTTGGCAAGATTGCCTGTGAATACGCACCGCGATATCGAAGAAATTTTCACCGCCCGCTTGCTGTAGCTCATAAAGGATGTTTCTCTCTTGTCGCGCGCCGGTAGCATCACAACAGCTGACATCTACTTTAGGGAAAACTTTCTTCAGTGTAGGGTATAGAACCTCTAGGAAGTCTTTGGCTTGGAATCCATCTGACAGCATACTCTCATAAGTAAAAGGATTAAAATCAGGCTCATTCCAAGCACCCAAAAGCGAGATATCAATGCCCTCTTCCTTATAGAATCTGACATATTGAACAAGATAATCTGCGTAAGCTTGGCGCCAATCATATTCGCAATTGGTGCCTCGTACGCCGCATATTTGCCCGCCAAGGTTCTCCGTTCCCACGGTTTTCATGCAACCAGGGGCGGACCAGGCATCGGCATAGACGTAGAGTTCAGGGTTATATTTGAGGGCCGTTTTAGTGAGATTAAATTGGCAATTATCACTTCCATCCCAAACATAGTTGAACTTCCCTTGCGGTGTTGCTGGGCATGTTGGAAGAATGGTGGTTCCAGGGGACGAACCAATATCGTTCCGCACGATTGAGAGACCGCCAATGTTTTCATCAAAGAGAATCTGGGTCACTCTTTCTTGGTTCTCTGGAGACAGTCCCAGAGATCCGAATTGCTGGCACGCGACTCCAAAAGCTCCAGAGCAACCACCCCCAATCATGGTTTGATATGTCTGACGAGCATTGATTTTGATATTAGCAGCGTATCCTGAGCTGGGAGTATAGGTCCATGCCGAGCTTTGGCCCAATAGGGCTAAAGAAATAGAAAATGCACCCTTCATTTCTGTAGATGATGCTATTGAGTTAATAAAATAGGCTCATATACAGGATGTTGATTGAATTCATACAAGTTGATCAATTGGTTTCGAGCTGCTGCTTCCTACTTGGCCATTTTATCTTTTCCAAAGGCCTCTCTGCCCCTCTCTTCTTTAGTTTTCTTGAAATGGAAACACACAGATTTATCCGGTCGCTTTGCTGTACACATATTGAATCCTTGTCGGCAAGGTAGCCGAAGGGGGAACATTTAGCCTTTTTATCCGCGGTGACGTTTTTTGCGGATATGAAGCAGGGGTTGATGACTGCTATGAGCCAATGGCAGAAAACTGTTCGGCGTACCTAAGCCAGTGACAAGCGCAAAGTTTGGCTAAAAAGGCCGTATCCATAATATCAGGCTTGTAAGACGATAATCTGGTGTAATTCAAAATCGAGATATTGTACGGCAAATCAGCTTATGTCTAACTATAGTTTATTCGATCTTCTCAATGAAAAGAGGTCCAAAATGATGCATCCTAGCTATAACAGTGGATTTATTTAGAACCTTGAAAGAATTCAAAACACTGCAGGGAATATTTAACTAATACCCTGATATAAACATACCAAGGCTGAAAACGGGAGTCGTAGTATGTACTTCTGCAACGAGATAGAGCCCGCATGTTGTACTACCTAATATCGTTATAAAAAGTTCATAAAGACTTGAGTCCTCTATAAGGTAGCTGCTAAGCGGTATAAATATATAAAATGGTATGAAGTTCTCTAGTTAGGAGCTCACAAGTAGGTATACGTCCTTGGGTAAGTGGTTGGCTAAGACCTTGTTCAGATATAGTTAGTATACTCTGTAAAGTGGTTTTCTGTCCTATACATAGACTAGAGGCAATTTTACAAATGCTATAGTTGGACTGGCATTATTTATGTTGATTAGTTTGGTAATATCAGCTCACACTTTCATTCACCGCCTCTTTCGTTTCACAATATTAACAGTAGTATACAATAGAATTAGGTTGACCTTGGTTCCTGCTTGTGTCATATTTCTATTAGCTGTTTACTTTTCTATATTCAAGCAGTTTTCTTGAGTCTAGAGGCTACTGATATATTGTGCAAGATTCTAGCAAACTTCAGCTCTGTCAGATACATAGCCACCCTTAGTAGACCTATACATACATCTATATATCCCACATATGCAACGAAATACTGACAATTAAAGGCGCACGAATTAAAGACAACACTCCCCCAAACAGAAATTACCACTGGATTCATTTGCTGTGCAGAAATTTATGCCAACACAACGATCTACGTATGCCCAGAGAAAAATAATAGGATAAGGCTGAGTACATCCAAATAACTGGTCGAGACAGTCAGTCGCAATTTACAGATCTAAAACCATTAATTCAATACTGCCTTTCATCGGCTAAAGGAGAGTCAATCTAGAATGACAGCTTTATAAAGTTATCTGTAAATTGTTTGTTTTAATTGAACAGTCGGTCAGTGAGCCAGTCAACTAGAGTGACAACTTTATAAAATTCTCTGTAAACTTTTTTGTTTTGATTAGTCAGTCGGTCAGTGACTCAGTCTAACTGGACAACCAGAAATCAGCCGGACTTAGCTCAATTCTCTCAACGCTATCTAGTCAATTATCTTGACTGTAAAATTGTGGTATACCGGATCCCCAGTCCGCAGTTGTACTGAGAATAGCTTTGCCATTTTTCCAATAGGAAAAATACATATTCGGAAGTCCATCTATTGAACTAGATCGTTGAAAGACAACAAACAGCTGTTCCTATATTCCACACCATCCTTTCGGATGATATTTTTGGATGGAGAAAATATACCAGAGAGACCATTCTAGTATGTGCTCCACCCTAATAGCCATATATTGGCCGAAAAAGGAGTCCCTCAATTTCCACACATCAAATCCATACTTCCACACAACATTAAACTATATCAGGCAAGGTTGGCCCCTTATTGTAATTATTAGTAGAAAACACTTACTGTCATCTTCCTAGACTTTTTATACAAGTTATTTATTTAACCTAACACAAAATGCTTTTATTACTACAGCGGCGGGTGCTGCGGCCACTGCTGCTATAAGAGAGATTAAAAATGATGCCCTGGAGCTGGAATTAGCGTAGACTGCGAGTTATATGTATATTCCCACTAATATTATATGTGAAAGTGCCTCCTGCCTTGTAAATAAAATGCTAAGAGCTCGGCTACGTCCAATAACTCCTTGGGATTTGCCCTGAGGGCAGTATTTGCATGGCAGGCTAAGGCAGTTATAATATTTCTTGTAATAATGAAAGTCTTGTGTTAATTAGTTCTTTAAGCTGTTGAAATTAGCTGTAAAACTAAATATTTAATATTCTTTTACTAGTAGTACTAGAAACGCTTAAAGCACTCTGTGCCTTTGATCTTGTGCCTGTAATAGCTTGAAGAGGATATAAGATATGACAGTAAGTATTTTCTACTAATAATTACTGTAGGGGGCTAACCTTGCCTGATATAGTTTAATGTTGTGTGAAAGTACGGATTTGATGTGTGGAAATTGAGGGACTCCTGAAAAAGGATCGAGAAGATGGATAATTTAATGTGCGGCTGCTTATTACGTGTATCATTTAGTGCGGTTTAGCCGTTTTTGTGATATAGCGCTCTCTAGCCCATTCGACTATTATCCTTTACTACACCACTAACATGCGAAGGATACTAATTGGCCCGCGTAACACTGGCTAACTAGTCTAGTGCTTATTTCTGGTAATTTTGTGTTTGGGTATGTTAATAAACTTGACAAGACTAAGGCTTTCTAGTGCTCTTGACTTGATTGATATAAGGCGGGGGTGTCATTCCCTTTTAAAGAATGGTATGTAATCTAACAACAATTGTCTCTCCAAACTTTTCTTTTCTCTTTCAACACTCTATGACAATCATGCAGCAGCCCAGTGTCTCCTCTGGTGAAGTTGATTTCTATATCTCTTCTATTCAAAAGTCATGTAAAACATTCTATATCATCTATGGTGACCTTCAGGCTGGGCGCCCGCTTGTTTGCGCTCATGGGGGTCCTGGCGCTGGTCATTACTACTTGAAGTCGTTTACACGTTTGACAGCCGAGCATGGTATTCCTGTTATTCTTTATGATCAAATCGGCTGCGGTAATTCTACTCTTTTGCCAGAGACTTTAGGTGACACAAAATTCTGGACTGTCGATATATTCATGGCAGAGCTTGATAATCTCTTGAAAGCTTTGAATATCGAAGATGACTACGATTTGTTAGGGCAGTCGTGGGGCACCATCTTGGGAGCCGAGTACATCATTTCACGTCAACCAAAGGGAATGAAACACTATATTATTTCCAACGGAATCGCGAGCGGAAAGCTCTTTGGAGAAGCAACCAGGAAGCTTATCAGCGAGCTGCCACAAGAATCACGGGACATGATTCTCAAGCACGAAGCTAGTAAGACATACGATGATCCTGAATTTCAAGAAGCGGCAATGGTTTTCTACAAACGACATGTTTGTCGCCTTGATGAGTGGCCCGAAGATTTAATGCAGACGTTGAACTTACTCGACCTGCATCATAACCCTACAGTCTACCTTACTATGTTTGTTTCCAATTCCTAGAAGGTAGCGAAATTCGCTAACTTGGGACAGGAATGGGCCCTCCGAGTTCACAATGATTGGTCCGTTGAAAGACTATTCGGCGGTTGGACGTTTGCATATGGTTAATGTCCCGACATTGATTATAAATGGAGAATTTGATGAGACTACCGACAGCGCGAATATGCCATTTTTCATGGAGATCCCAAAAGTCAAATGGGTAACCGTTGCCAACGCATCTCATATGCCTTGGCTTGAAGACCCTGATCGATATTTTGATGTGCTTGCAAATTTTTTGTTATCATAATGTTGTATCATATCATACCTATATTTGAGAAATATTTTAACTGAGATGAAAATCCGATGTGTTAATACTTGTTCTTCGGTAGGAGAAATGAGACTTCAAGGATTCTTGTATGTGACTAAGTTACAATAGAATAAGAGGCAGTAAATGGTAGATGCGACGCGTAAGTAATCAAAAAGCTGCATTTCATTCTGAAGGTATCAGTATTGTTTCATTCAACGATATTTTGCTTGGCATCTTAAACTGCTTCATCCTTAGGTGGAGCAAGAGTCCCAAATATATCGTATTCGTCCCATTCAAGCCTGGGTGCGACCCCTTCCAATTTCCAAGCGCCGTCAACTTTTCTATACCAATGTGTTGTAACTCCGTGACCGTGCCCTTTGTTTGCCACTTTACTTAGCGACTCATCAACATATCGTTGATGGGCCACTCGGATTTGATACGCGACTCTGACTGTACCGTCATTCAAACGCTCCCATTGTGATCCACCTAGAAGATGCTGAGTCTTCAATCGCTTATCCCCTATCATGCCAATAAGGATAACCGAGTACTCCTCTGGTGATAAATTCTCATGTAAAGCTCCTTGAAGACTGCGAAAGTCTAGCCGGACTAAGGGTGCAAGGCATTTTTGCAAACGGTCCCAGTCTTTGGTGTCATAGCTTTCCGCCCATTCAAAGGCAACATTGCGGATGGCAAGGTAGTCTAAATCCGTACGGATTAGCATCCAATAAATTTGAGAGGTAGATGGATCAAACCTTGGAGTGAAATATCAGTAGACATTGTTATCCCGAGAGTGAATAGCGATATAGCGATGGGCTTTCTCCTTATACATGAACGGTAGTTAATATACCATATTATACAAAAGTTAACGACGCAATACTGCTACTGAGGGAATTTTATATTAATTTATACATGATAACAATACCCCGCTCTTTTAAAAGCGTGTTGGTTGACGGATTATATTATTTGTTTAAAAGTGGGGTTAGGATTTCGAATTCAATGTTGCTACGAGGGGAAAGGCAAGCTAAATCCTACCAAAAATTCCATTATATTTCGTTTTTAATTTATATAATACATCTACACACAATTCTTTACTAAAACACAATCATAGGCATATTTTTTAATTAATATTTGTCATATATGTTCATGGTGTTTTATTACACAACTGAGCAGCTAAAAGACTCCCAATGGGCGTTAAGATGTCCAAAGTTATCAACGCCCGGATATGTAAGATTCCAGCCAGCTTGGACTCTTGTAGCTAAGCCACAGTCATCATCACTGAAGAAGAAATTAGCATTACATTAATAATTCCAACTACAGGATCGGGGAGACTTACTCAAATAACTGACAGGACGTTCCCTGATTTGAGATTGCCATTGTCAAATAGCTTACAATTCGCTGCGGAGAAGCTAGACACACTCGTTGTTTCGCCACTGGATTTTCTGGTTTGTACCAGTCCACCCCGTCTATTGATTACAAGCATCTAAGAAGCGGTCAGAACGTTATAATGACAGCGTTTTTGCCAAGTACTCACTGCTCCATCTACATTCACAGCATAGACGTCGATACTTCGAATTTGAAGCCATATTAGCCTCGTTTTGTTTCTTGTTGGAAGGGATAATTGAAAAGAAAAATACTCACAAGAAGGGTGCTCCGCAAGTATCGGAAGCCCCTGGGCACGGCTCATTACATGAACTTGATGAGGCCAATGTGCCAAACTCCAGCAATCAAGTCACCACAGAAACATTGGCTAATTGTTTTAAAATTAGAAATGGAAACCATTAAAGAGTAAAAGGCTAGTCCAACTCACTTCCTGTTTTCTACTCCAGCGTATGTGTATCCGAAATTCAGGCAGTTAAACATGCACGTCGCCGGCGAGTTGGTAGTATCCAAGTTAGGATTGAATAGAGGTAATGCTCGGCCAACAGCTTCATCAGTGCTGTCTGTGTAGCATCCTAGGTGCAAAGATGTTGTTACATTTTGTGGGGGGTCGCTCGGACTTGGGTACGCATTGTCCTCAGAAGAACCTTGTAGATATTGATGCTAGATGAGATTGGCACACTTTTCACTGGAACTCGAACTATGAAGCTTTCCTTACAAATCAGTGTCTCCGCAAATTTCAAGAGAGTTGCCTACGCAAGGCATATTGCAAGAAGACTCTGATGAAAGCACACCAGAGTTGCTAATTAAATTACTGCAATAACATTCACTGAAGGATGTAAGTCAGGTTTACTGGTTACCATGAATCAACTCATTGAGATTGCTTACCTGCCAATTCTACACCCGCATATAGAAATCCCAGTTTGGAGCATGAATCTAGACACAACTGCTGGGTCGTTGAAGGGAATAAGCTGGGCGCCGCACCAGAAAGCACCCGAGTAGTCGTGGAATCCCTATAACGGCCAATGTATTTGTAAGCAGTGACGTTAACAGGCTGAGGCGGGAGCGAATCAATAATTGTGGCCGTGCTGGTTAGAGTGAATGTAAACTGAGAGCCGCTTTTACATCCATGGTAAGCCTGTATGTTCCCGGATATATGATCAAGTTTCCGTTCGTGTCGGCTCTCGTCAAGGCGTCAAGAGTCAGCGGGAAATTCATCTGGCCAGAGGATCCTACCGGGATAGCAGAAAGCCGAGAATACGAGACAAGACGTTGACGATAGCATCGCCTCCAGATTGACCTGGATAGCCAGCCCAAAGTATAGCGCTGATAGCAGAGTTTCCGACGAGCGGTGAGTAGTCTATCTGCCCGCCAGCAAACATGACAATAGCCATGGGCTTATTCAAAGCTGCAAGTTGGTTGATCAGTGACAATTGGTTGCCAGGAATGCTGGTGGAAGTACGATCTTGAGCTTTGCCCTCCTAGTTTGGATCATTGCCACTGCAAAGCCTGAATTATCTTCGGTACTTGTATGAGCTCCTTGTGCGTAGTTGATTGTTCGCTACTTATTTTGAGCTGCACTCAATGGCGAGACGAGGAAGGGCGCTTTGCCTTGGCAATTGCCCTGTATTCCTCCGTGGCATTCGCCAACGGACCTATCCCAAGCCACCTTAGAAACCTTTTGTGGGGTTACTGGTAGCATGCCGTTATTTTTGAGGAGCACCATGCTCTCCTCGGCAGCTTTTAATGCGAGATCCTGGGCTTCTTCGGTAATGACATCAGCCCAGCCGGGCGAGGCATACTCCTGGATAGAGTCCCATCTTCAGTAGTGATGAGACCAGCCGAGTAACTGAAACACTGATAGTAGCCTCGTTGGTGAATCCTTGAGTACCTGCACCTCCCAAAGAGGAGACATAAGAAGTTTCACAATCGAGGTCTGTGCCGGCGTTCAATGCGAGAGCAACACCCTCTTCAGGGGATGACCCATAGTGATGCTGGCCGTAGACATCGCCTGCCGCATCACAGTCGGAAACCACCCAGTTCCAAGACTCCTTCCAGCTCCACTGCTCTCGTAAGATCTGCTTTAGCTGATATGAGTTGGCACAAGAGGGAACGCCGTTGATAGCGTTGTACGAGCACATGATAGCTCCGGCCCTCGCGTCTCGAGCACAAGTTTTGAAGGGCGGCATGAAGTAATCGGCCTGATCCTGGGCGCTAATTATCACGTTGTTGCTGAATCAATTCTGTTCTACATCATAGCCAGCATAATGCTTGCAGGTAGTTGTTGTTTTCAGAACGTCCGGATCGACACCACCTTGCATCCCGACAACGAAATGGTGGGCGTAATTCTTCACCCGCAGCGGATCCTCATGAGGCGTCTCCATCCCCCATCCCCAGCGTGGGTCTCGGAACGGGTTAGTGTTAGGCGTCCATAAGTCGAGACCTGTAAATCCAACGTTATGAAAGGATCTTCCTTCGGTCGATATGACTGTGCTCATATTCTGTACCAAGGCATCATTGAACGTCGCGCCCATGTTGATGGGGCATGGGAAAGATGTTGCTGAACTGAATTGACTTCCCAAAGGCTGAAAGTCGACTCCTGATGAGAATGCCACTCCGTGTAACCCTTCATTCTACTATTCATAGCTCGATAGCCTAAGCCGTTCTATAGGAAAGTCGCCTGAGAGAAAGTCAATCTTTTCGTCTAAGGTCATAGCCTGCACTAGCGCCGCAGCTCAGGGATCTAAGCTCAGTGAAGTATCACAGACGCCATTAGAGGCTAAGGGATCCAATGCACAGTTCACAGCTCTTGGCGATACATGCGGAGAAGGATTAGGAATGAAGAATACATCAATACTGGGTGAGAAATGTAAGTCTCGATGGTCGAACACTGAATGGCTTTTTGTCAACTCACAACCAAGTCCCGCCGCACGTCTGCGTAGCATCTCCTGGACACGCCATCAAACACGAAGCTTGCGGAGCTGTTTCCGCGGTGCTTGCGGAGCCGTTTCCGCGGTGCTTGCAATCTCATCAGCACAACAGCACTCTCTGTATAGAAGGCAATAAAACTAAAAGTTAGCATGAAGAATTCAGTCCGCCAAAGGATCCGATGAGAGCCTCTTGGGCCGCCGTCTTACTCGCCAAATTCCGTGTCCACGTAGTGAAGCCCCATATCGGAACATGTCTTGGCACAGGAGGCCGGCGTAAGCGAATCGCTGTCTGTATTTGTCGCTGAAAGCGTGCGATTTACACTATCCGTAAAGCATCCTTTGTGCTGAGTACGACTGCTCCGGATGACAGAGCAAAGCATAAGGCCAAAATGGTACATTTAGAAGCCATAGATGCCATCTTGTTTGGGATGGCAACACCCAAGCAGCGGTCTGAGTGACGTGTGGCTTTTGTGGCTTTCTGCTGTAGCAGTGGCAACAATAGCAGTGTTTGTCCTGTGATGTGACACAAGGCTCTAATCATGTCCGAGACGACTGCATTTTATAGTTCTCTATACGAATGGCACTAAGTTATAGGTAGTGTGACATCATCTTATTACAGAATAAAATGATTTAGGATTCCATTCAGCATCTACGGTCCGGGATCTTTGCAAGGGACTTGCACCTGTATCGTGTTACAGAATCTCAAATCTGTTCATTAAATACCAATAAAAGTTACTGCTCGCATTTAATTGCAACCTATTCAGCTGCGGATAGTTACAGATAGCATATAGAAGCACCCCTGCATATCGTAAGATGCTTTGTAACATCGGGCCAGGAAAATTTCAAAAATTTCCCATTTGGTCTATCCTGGTGCTTACCTAGCCTGTAAAGTATGTCTCTAGATTATCTTATAAGACTACTATACGGTACTATTCGAACAAAAAGATTACATAATGACCAATAGAAACAGAAAGACAACCTGAGCACCCCTCACCTATGTTACCAATGCTTATGCACAGCATGGGTTACCCGTTGGCTCCACTTCTAGTGGCCAACTGTGAGTCTTCGTCTCATAGTTAGGCTGAAAATCTTTAAAACGCCTGAAAAATTAAAACACTTTAATTTATAAGAAAAATACACTAAATTTAATATTATTTTCTTTATTATTATTTTATAGATTATTTTTTTTTATAATTAAATAATTATATTAATTGGATCTTTATAAATTTTAATTTTTTTTATAAGCTTTTATTATTATTATAATCTTTTTATATAGTGTTTTTTATAGTTTTTTTAATAGTGTTTTTAATACAGGCAGAGTTAGTAATAACAGAGGCAGGCTATAAAAGTTATCCTTGTTACTAATATTACTAGCAAGGCTAGGAAATACTTTTTATATATAAACCTGTATTATTTTTTATATTATTTCTTATATAGCCTTATTATTTTTATTATTTTTATTATTAAAAGGACTTATCTTAATATTTACTAAGCTGTTTATTAAATTACCTTAAGAATACTTAAATATTTATTTTAAAATATGCGGCTTAGTTAAAGCTTATTATATAACTTTTTTTACATGTTATAATTATAATTTTAATATATTAAAAAAAAAGGATTATTTTTATAATTAATTAAATTAATATATTTCTTATTTTAAACTTTTAAAATAAGAAATTTCTTATATTTTTTTATATATTAAAGCTATATTTTAAGTATTATTTTCTTCTACCTGGCAGCAAGTTTATTACTTTAATTTTTTTACTATAGCTTTTTAAGTTATTTTATTTTAAGCTTAATAATTTAACAGCCCTTTTATAATTATACTTTTATTATTTTAACCTTGTTAGCCTGTTTTAATTTATTATTTTATTATTAAATTTAATTAAAGCTTATAATTATATAAAACTTACTACTTAATTAAATAAAGCTACTATATTTTTTATAAGCTAATAACTTCTTAATACACTAATTTTTATTTATTATAAAATTATTAATATATTTTTCTAATATATAAGCCTTTATAATTACAAGACTAGCCTAATAAAAACCTTTATAAATTAAAAAGCTTATAAGATTATTATATTTCTTACAGGCGCTGTGGATTAAAATTAAAGCTTAATAAAATTAAATTTTTTTAAGTAAAAGAGAAAAAAATATTAAATTAATAGCTTTATACTTTTTTTATTACTTTAAAAAAACTCTTATTATTAAAACTTATATATTTAAAAAGAAAATTCTAGTTTTTTTAAAGCTTAATATAATATTATATCTTGTAAAGCCTTTCTTATATATAATCTAGAATACTTTAATAAAATTCTTTTATATAAAAACCAGGTTACTTTTAAAAAGCAAGGCTTAAAAGATTTTTTAATATATAAGCTTAAATAATTAAAATATACTAATATTAAAAGGTTAAAGAATATAAGTTAAATATAATAAAAATATAATAAGAATAATATTAAATTTAATATAATATTTAATAAAATTAAGCCTTATATATTTTATAAAGCTATTAATAATAAGAAAATAATATATTTTTTTATTATTAAGTTATTAAATTAGCAGGACCTTGTATAGTAGTAATTAAGGCCTCTGGGAATTTTAAAGCTAGATATTATAATTAAAGTATTTCTTAAATATAAGTTCTAGGTATTATACTTATATTAATTTCTTTTAAAACTACAGGTTAAAGTAGTAAAGCTATTTAAATAAAATTTTACTATTAAAAAAGCCTGTTTTTAATTTTATAAAGTATATAATTTTATTAGCTTTAATTTTTACCCAGGACTTAATTAAAAAAGTTTTAAAGACTAGCCAGGGAGGAATAAACTTGCTAGTAGTATTAATTAAACTTATAACTGTAAAAGACTTGTAATTATTTAAATTAAAAATCTAAGGGTATTATAATTAAGTTATATATATAATAATAACTTAAATATACTTATAAAAGCAGTTAAGCTATATATTACACTTATTTTTATTTTAATATTTTAATATGCTAATATAATAATTTATAATAATTTTCTTTAATTTATTAAAAAAAATTATTAAATTTTTTATATTTAAAGCTTTAAATAATTTTTTAGCTTTTTTTATAGCTTTAATATAAGATTTTTAAACCTCTGGGTAATCTAGAAGTCACTAGAAATACTAATTCTTCCCTAAATCTGCAATAGCAAGATTTTTTTATTATTAAAGGTTATTTGTAGCGGTAATAAGCTGTGCTTTAGTTACAGGAAATCCTTCTTATATTAGGAATAGGATTAGGGTATTAAAGTAAGGAAATTACATATTAAATTAATGCCAGGCTTGCGTTAAAGTGTGCAGCAGCGGTGTGTACAGAGTATGCTTTTTAAAGCCTTGGAGGTTAATCATAATTAGCTAAAATAGCAGCTGCAGCCTTAAAGGCAGGAGGAAGTTCCGCTATTGAATTTGATGCTAATTTTAATTATTAATTATATGTTGTTATTCTTGTTTACTAGTAAATTGTATGGGGTTTAGAACTAGGCTAGGTGTGTATTAATTTTTCGGGCGTTTTAGAGATTTTCGGCCTAACTGTAAGACAAAGACTTACAGTTGGCCACTAGAAGTGGAGCCAACGGGTACTAAAATATGCTAACAGAAAATGGAGCATTCCTCTAGAAGTGGAGAATTAATTTTCCATAGTAGCTAATACTGTATTGAAATACTCGATTTGAGTAGAAAGACTAGAACCCAGTATAACCCGCTTAAGCAGTAATAATGGACGTTAATTTTAGAGTCCGATGCATCAGAATTTAATTGAAAACACTGAGTTTTATTAATAACTTAATGCAATATCAAGCCCTGAACGCATTGCGAGCCAGTTTGCTCCCTGTCTGGTCAAAAAAAGAAAGACAGAGAGAAAGAAAGCCATATAATAAAAATGCACTACATTATTATTCGATCTAGCTAAAATCAAGTCACTAAAGCAATATCACCAATACCGTTCGATCCATAAACAGCAATTAGTCAGAGAATTAAGGTCAAAGCCCGACAACCCCTCAAAAAGAATGCTGACAGGTGGTAGGGTTTATTTCCAGAATGTTATCGGAAAAAACTTTCCAACCTTTCCCCCCCTCCCCCTTTCCTATACCACTAGCAAACTGAAGTAAGAATGAAACACTAAATGGGGAAGTTAGTTTTACAGAATTTTGGCTGCTTCGGGTTATCGGCTTATAGCAAATAGGGGGAAGGTTTCACATGATCAATGAAACTATAGGCCTGGAACTTCGACTGTAGGATTTCTCATGATTTCGTATATTACCGGCTGTTTATTATACTTGGATAGATTAACTTCCTTTAATTCGTATCATATAAAATTAAGAGACATTATTTTATATTAGAGTGAATGAATTGCACCATTTTTATGAGTTTAAGATAGGACGCCTGATACAATAGCCTTCACTGACTTTCTGAGCATTACAGCCTTACATCCTTATAGTTCTAGAAGAGGCATTTCCGTATCAGGATTATTAATTATAAATACAATTATTTCAGATTGAGCATTTGGGATTGGTATGCATGTATGGCGTGGGATGTAGGAATGTTGAACGCGACGGCGCTAGTGGATACGCACTTGGGCACATAAGACAAGAATGTAAATACCTTATCTAACTTCTATTTATGTAGTAGACAGAGTATTCATTCATTTTTTTTTTTTTTTTTTTTTTTTTTTTTTTTTTTGGAGTATTAGTGTAAGAAATGCTTTATGAGATGACTGGGATTGCTACACGGATGGACAGAAGAGATTGATAATTGAAATGACACGTTTGTTAACTGATTGGGCGCTTTGAGATAATGGTTACAGGTAATGTACGCTATGTGGCAGCGAACAGTTTCTTGGTTCCTTCTAAAGCACACGCTAAGAAATAGGCATTCCGTGGCACAGGCACATATCTTAATTGACGGGTTAGGGATATATATGCACACCTGGCGTTTGCAAGCTGCCAAAGCTGAGAGTTGCATATGTAGGCTATCATTTGTAGGCAATAATATTAAGAGTAATATTAATTCTTGATATATATTCCGTGGTTAATACTATTTTGTTATATCTTCTTGGTGTAATGCTTGGAAACTTATTTATGTCTATTTTTTAAGTAAATCCCGCAAACTGATTACAAATACATTTTCACTTCTTACCCGAGCCGAAAGTGATAAACATACAGTGTTCGATTTAGATGCTAAACTGTATCTGATGAATACCCCTCCACCACTCCCTTCAATTAGTTAAAGATTTACCTGGGCTAGTTAGTGGAATACTCTATAAAGAACGACCCACAGTTATGTTTTCTCGAGAGAACACAGTGTTTAAAACTTATAAAGCTAGTTCCACCAGTTCTTTCAATTTTAATATTTTGTTTCCGATTACATCAGTTCTTATTTTTGAAGTTCTCATTCATTATGTCTGCAGTGGCGTATGATAGCTCCGAACGAGCAGTATACCTTCTAGATGCACAGACCAAGGCTATTGAATTTTTCAACGAAATTGAGCAGAACTTAATTCGCCCTGGAATCAGTGACAAGACATTAAGCGATGAGATCCATCAACTCGGTAATACTCGTTATGGAGTCAAAACACACTGGCACAAACGAGTAGTACGAAGCGGACCAAATGCTCTGCGACCTTTTGAAGACAATCCACCTGATCGTATCATAGGGGAAGATGATATCTTGGTGATAGACCTGGGCCCGGTGTTTGAGTCATGGGAAGCAGATTTTGGACGCACGTACGTTCTCGGAAATGATCCCAATAAGCTCAAAATTCGAGATGCTTTAGAGCCTATTTGGAAATCTGTTCGGGCTCAATTTCTGGCGAACCCTGATATGACTGGAGAGCAACTTTATCGGATTGCGGTCGAGACTGCTGAGGAGAATGGGTGGACATTTGGCGCCCATATGGCAGGACACCTCATTGGTTCGTTTCCACACGAACGTATTCCTCGCGATAAGACAACTTTGTACATCACTGAAGGAAACTCGGCACCTATGTCCTCTTTAGGAAAAGATGGGAACAAAAGACATTGGATTCTCGAGATACATTTACGGGATGAACGGAATCAGCTTGCAGGATTCTATGAGCAACTGCTAACTGCTGGATAAGGTTTATGAGATACAGTAGCATTATGCTTGTGACAGGGGCTGAATAGTGAAGTGAAGCAAAAGTCACGTAAGAGATATGTGCAGGTGCCTATATGAAATATTTGTCATTTTAAGGATGCAAAAATATACAGATGGAATAAATAATGTGGCTAGTAAGACTTTGACGGTTATTTGTGAATAAAACCTAGGAATTATTAGAGATGATGGCTACGCAGTGCACTGGGGCATACCGTTTTGATCTTTTCAATCGTTGGTGATTGGTTGGCTTTTCCTAGTAGAATACGAATGAGGAGGTTACTTATGCAACTTCGCACAAATAAGATATCTACATCTAATTCTTTAAACTATTCCAATATACGTGATATCCGGGCTATTTTACAGAGTGGAGGAATCCAAGAAGTCATCTTTTCTATGATCGCTTAATCTCAGATCAAAATTGCCAGAATAGGCGTATTTATGGCCCGTACCTCATTGACGTAGCGGAAAAATACCTGGAAAAGTGGAATATCAAAGTGGAAAGGGAGATATTCGTTTCAGAAATCAGTCCAGTTGACAAGACAAAGGAGTGTGGGAGAAGGTTGATTGGGAAAATACCATAGCCAATGCGCACAGCAAAGCTAGGGAATGTGTCTAAGAAGGACTAGATCAAAGTGAGAAGGGGAAGAAAGATGGTGAGATATATGACCTTATTCATGCATGAATGTTGGTAAATAAGCTACTTATAAAACCCTTCCATTGAATAATTGGAAATCATGACGTTTACTCTATCTTTGAACATTCAGCTATAAAAAAATCCTTATTTGCAATCATTAAATCTATGTCCTCGTCAAAGGTATCCAAGTCTTCCACTAGCTCCCCTTTACGCTATGCCCAATCATCCGCTAATGTCACCTGAGGCCGAGTTAACATGAGTCCCGTATGGATATCAACATATTTAACATTATCCAGGTCACACTTTCCAAAGCTGCCGGACGTATTTCCCCAGCAAATAACGCCGTCTGAGATGGCCAAATGCACCTCTCGAAGAGCCGTAAACTGCTCGAAATAATGGTCTGTAAATTTGGTAAAGACATCAGACCAGTAATCAAAATAGTGCCCCCGGGTTGGCACCGTAAATCTAAGCCTCTGAATATCGGCATCATGCGGGACAAGCCGTTTCATATTCTCATCTTCAATGCAAATCATATCCTCCTCAAAGTTGACCCAGATATACCGAGCCTCATAGTCACCGGGTAAAGTGGTGAAGAAGGCTTTCCGGTATGGGGCGAGTTGACGGGACTCTCTGCAAACATGCATGAGTTCAGCTTGTGGAATCAATGAGGCGTAGTAGTAGTCATGGTTACGATTGCCCGACTGGGGCGTAGTGCGGATATGAACTTGGCGTGGGTACGCCGCCAAGGCCCAAATTTGGCTGCGAATCTCAAAGGGCAGACGTGGGAAAGGATGAAAAGTGGTGGCCATTGTGAAAAAATGATTGCTGTTTGGTATGAATTGTCCCACAAGTGAGCTGATTATCATCAAAGATGCCACGACCGACAGCTTGTGAGTAACGGTAAGAACTGCTGCGGGCTTTGATCCGATGGGGGGGGGGGGGGGGGGTGGACCCGGCGGGGTGGTACGACGGGGTATTTTATAAATAAAATTGCAAAAAAAAATATATTAATTTTATAAAAATATTTAGTGGAAAA
>NW_028145171.1:27157-179278 GCF_050947405.1 Trichoderma evansii
ACCCCCCCCCCCCCCCCCCCCCCCCGCCCCCCCCCCCCCCCCCCCCCCCCCCCCCCCGCCCCGCCAGCCCCCCCCCCCCCCCCCCCCCCCCCCCCACCAGTCGGTCTGGTAAGACTGGCTATGTTATATATAATATTGCTACAACAAATATATTATATGTATACATATATTTAGGTGAAAATGAAGTCGGTGATTGCGCAAACGGATTATCGATGCTATATCTGCATGGTGAATAAAAGTGGCGCGAGGGTCCAGAAGAGTTGAGCCGCTTTTAGGACACCCTAAGGATGATGCCGGGCACTGAGCACATGCTCTGGACGGCTCAAAGTGCACATCACAGCCCGCAGCTCGGGTGGTGGCAGATTTCCCAGGGGATGCTTTAGCGCGCATCCCACTAAAAGCTAAAAGCCCCCTTCACCCGTCACGCGTTAGCCGCATCCAGGCACTTCCGAACCTTTGCAAATTGGCCAAGGCGTGGCGCAGGCAAGATTCATTTTCAAGGTGCTCGACCAACCGCATTGACTCAAGCCTTCAAAGGAATAAGGGTACTAAACTTGGCTTCATTCAGTAGGTAGCACGCACAAAGATTTTGCAGAAAATGAGCCTCATCGAGAGTGAGAACTTTGTAGCCCACGAGGTGCATGCAGGTACCGACCCGAGCTTTTATCAAAAAAGCTGTGCAACCGGGCCTCAAAACCAGGAAAGGAAGATGAGAATTAGAGTTAACAAAAAGTCTTTTATTCAGCTTATCCATCAAGAATGCAACCTTGTGTTGGTAAAAAATCTCTACTGCCTCTTATTCTGCCCGATTCTCATCGCGTGACCATTTTTTAATCTCTCTCTGCTAGGTACGGATTCGTTGAGTCATTGCCTTGGCTGTCTCCCCTCGTTTCTGCTTCTTTACCACCTGTTTACCTAGTCTATTCGCTCATCTTCACAACAGCTAATCAATTTTTACCCCAAACTTAGAAGTTAGTCAGCAAAACTCGACGCGTACACTCGTTCACAATAAAGCTCATCACCACCGTCCTTCATAGCTGTATCATTGCTCTTACCACAGCAAACACGTACTGGCGATGGGAACTATTAAGCGACCAATCTCAATTCAAATAGGATCCAGAAAATCCACAATAGAAAGCAGGGTTAAAACTATTTATTATGAATGTCATTCAATGAGTCATAATTCAAGTTATCTGCCCATAGCCATAGCTGACTTGCATCCAGAAGGTCCGAATCTACTAAGAATGATAGATCTCCGTTCCAGTCGAATGTATTGGCTGCTTCCAAAGTTGGTTGTTGCAATATCTCTTTAGTAGCTTCAATGTTTTCTACCCTGTCTCGGGACGCGGACGACATAGGTGTTGATTGAGAAATATGACGACCAAAAACTACACAGTGCTTCAATCAGTTCCATACCAAATCTCGGCAGATTTCTCTTACCTTCTCGAATTGGTTGAAATAAACTCTCACCGCCAGTAGAATTATGTCGCAAATTTGCTTCATCGATTCTGGGTGTAGCTGGCCCAACAATGGGCATTATATCCTCAATCGACCTGGAAGATCTATGTTGATCGAAGCTTACTACAGCGGGATGGTTAGTCCTTCCAATTATCAGGTCAGTTTCCAGCCGTAATACAACAGTAACAAGGCTGTCCAAAATGGAGAGACTCTGTGTGGAAATAAGATGCTGGTTGGAAGAGGAGGCGTTGCGGCACATGCGAATAATATGCATAACTCCTGTTTTTGCCCTAGAACTTATTGCTGTGATTGGATGTGAAAGGCATATAGCACAAAGTACCACTCCAGCAGTAAAAAGAGTTATTCCAATATGCATATCAGCGTGTGTTCGTCTAGAGGCATGCAAAGTGGATGAATATTTATATAACTCGGATATTTCCATTGCAGAATCAAGGAGCTGTTGGAGAGAGGTGTTGTTTCTCGTACTGGATGATCTAAATTTGCATTCTTTATCATTGTATTGGAAGGCCGCGGTACGATGAAGAATGATTTGTAAGTTGTCGTATGTAAGCTGAAGGTTCAATGCCTGCATCTGGAGTAGAGATATATGTTCTGAATCTTGGTCATAGCTTTCTAACTGGAGACTTTCGGGCAGGTCCTTCCGCCATTGGAGGAGCTGTTGATGAATAGTATAAACAGTTTCAGCTCGTTTTTGTTGCCTTCGTCGTCCGAGAAATAGTCCCATTATTCTATAAAGTTGGAACTTCCATTGGTGATACACTATCAGGGAATCTTCTGCATTCATCTGTTGGCCTAACTGGATATCAGACACCATGCCAACATCACAATCAGAGTCGTCAATAATGCATGGTCGACCAAAGGCAATAGCTGCGTATCTGGGTGGCAGTCATTAGTTACAAATGAGTTAAGTTAACATGGTAATTGAGAGAAAAGCAGGTGAGACTGTAGCTTACTTATCGAATACATCCAAAGCCCACCAAGTCCGTCGCCTCTCTTCCCGTTCAGCCAAGGAAATATCTTTCCATAGGCTCTCGCGATGTAACCCAATGACTTGGGCAATCTTAACGCCGCTACCTGAAATGCCCAATCCTGCATTGGGTCGACCGTTGAATAGAAAAAAGCTGCCAAGTAAAATGCATATTTGAACTGTCTCCAACGTAGAGCAGTTAACTATTTGTAGGAAACGGGTTTCGATATTCGCTAGAAGGTCTTTGGCAAGCTGCCGATAATTGACAGCGTTTTGGTTTGAAGGTGGCGCCAATGCCATGTAGTGAGCTCCAAGTGCTATTACTAGCATACATATCCAAACGAAGTCGCTGTCGTGGGAGGCTGACTGTTGATGGAGGAACTCTTTATATCTGCCTTTGAACGATTCTTCGTGAAAGACCTAAGGGCTGGGTCAGATCTGGAAGATAAGAAGATATGCGTATGCGTAACAGGTCCGAAAACCTTACCATCATGAACCAGTCAACAGAGAGAAAAAAGCTCCTCACAATGTTGTCCAGCACATCATCTGGAGGCAGCTCTACTCCAACCAGATCCCGCCAACTTCCGGGAACTGGGAGATCGGGATTTATTGGCTTAGCACCACCAGGCAAGGCAGATGTGTCATGTTCCAGGTACAGGTTTGAGCCTGTTTCGACAAACATCTATAAATTCATCCTTAGTATTTCATCATAATTTATCGAGATTATATCTCACCATTGTAGTTAAGTTTAAAATATTTGACTCCGGAGCGATGACTGTATCCTCGGAGCCAAGGCGATTAGTCTGATCATTTTTATGGGAATCGCTATCCCTTTTAGCAGGTGTTACTGTATCTGTTGTCCCGACATTTCGAGGAACGCATTCAACGCCTGCACGAATACATAATTGACACGGCCTCTCTGTATCGCACTGCAAGCCTATTAATATCTAGCTGAAAGAATCAGGCTTACACGAGGTAAAAAATAAATAAAAAAAGACGTACACCGAGTTTTCGTTCGCGGCACCTTTGACAGGCCGAAGAGACTTTTCGTCGCTTCCGGGGCGCGATCATCCTGATGAAAGCCTTCCGACGGAAATGCACAACTTTGCAAAGTTGGATCCAAACAGTAAATGTTGGATGGATTCTCCATTGAATTCTTAGAGCGAAGACGCTACAAATGACCCCACCTTAGGGCGACGTCACAGCTAGCCGTTAGTCATGACTACACACAGCGTGAAATCTTTGGTACGTGTATATCACTACAATTCTAAGGTAGAGGTCGGCATGCATAGGAACAATGCTCAAGTGTAAGAAGCAAGAAGAGAAGCCTGAAGCGATTTTAGCCAATGGAAAGAAGTAATATCACATGCCATCATGCACTTTCATGCTCTGGAATCGGGATTCCGAGTGTCGAATTACAGCTGAATATGATTAGACATCCGACATATGGCCAGCCAGAATGTTATGATCGCGCCATGTGCAATACATAATGATCAGATGGCACCTAATTTTCATAATAGAGCTCTTCCAAACACAATGCATACAATGCTATAATTAATCTACAGCATGCACGTTGTGAAAAAATAATTGAGTTGGCATAAAATTCAGCTCACAGTCGAAGAAACATTCAACGTGAAGATATTTGCACCATATCCATAGGATGCAGGTCAATTAAATAGAGATTCAACAACCTATAGTAGGGAACTTTATTTATATAAGCATCATGATAAAGACACCGAGAGTTCATGCCAACACCTACACTCTCACCGATCATCAGTATTGCCTATATACCAACCCAAATAATCTCCCTGCACCCATTTTCACATTCCCTTCACGCACTTTGTTGATGGACATGCACAAGAGGAGAATTATGAAAGTTGAGCAACCTCTTGGAGAAGTGTATTGGCGGCCAATTTTCCAAGATTATTCGATGCCAATGGAGAGTCGCCAGTCAGCACAAGTCTATCGCGATAAGTAGCGCCGTCTATGCCTCTATTGAGCGGTGTGACGCCGAGCTTTCGGAGCCGCTCGCCGACATACCATTCCATTTTGCCCGGAATATAGCCAATTTCGACATTTGCCTGGTCATCCAGGGTATCCGGAAAAACGTCGACTTGGTAACCCTCGTAGATAAACTTGCTACCCTCAGGTTTTCCAACATCGGCGGCGAGCATGCTGGCTGGCCCGTGACAGAGTGTAATGAAATAACGTTGGTTCTCATGAGCCCACCGAAGAACATTTCCAACAGTTGCCGAAAAGGGAATACCGTTTAGGACGCCGTGGCCGCCAGGAATAAACACAGCAAGGTAGGGAGTGTTCTTGGTAAAGCCTTTGCCCCATATGTCGTGAAGATTGAGTGGGCTTCGGATTTTTTCCTTGTACTTCTCGTATATAGCTTTGACCGACTCATCCTCGTTAGGGAAAGCCCACATCTCCAATTTAACAGGGTCGCCTGAAAGCGTAGCAATATCAATGTCGAATCCTGCAGCATCAAGATGAATCATAGGCAAAAGCATCTCCACAGGGTGATTGCCTGTCGAAAAAAATTCCCCATTTGCCATCTTGAGGTAACGCTCCTGTGTCGCAATCAAGAGCACCTTCCATTGACCGCCCTTGTATGCGTTAGGATAGTGTGCGCCATCAAAATCCGTCTTGGGTGCAGTGTATTGTGTAAGAGAATAAGGGGATGGGAACCAAGCATCAGCCTCAGCTGTGTCTCGAACGGGTTTGCGATCAGATGAGTTGGCCATTATGATTAGAAAACTGTTGCTGAGAAGCTATTCTCTTTTGTTGAAATATTAAAGATCTCGTGTTATCAGGGCTTATAATGCTTATTGATGATGGGATAGTCTTCCTTTATAAGTCAAAGCGGTTGGGCTAAACAAGATACTGAAAATATATGTAGGAAGCTGCGGAAAGTGAGGGGGTGTGTTCTAACTTCAGTGCTTGCACTCTGAGGGGATAGTTAGCCAAATCTTGTAGCCGGGCGATCCGATTTACACCAATGCCACAGATCCAGGTAGGCAAATTGGCAAGGTAGGGTAGCAAATAAACAAATTGGATCACATAGAGAGAATAAAGGGCTAGAAGTGACGTAGAGATTACGCCCACGCCCCCCCTAAAGCCTAGAACTTAGCCTAGATAATCCTCCTATTCTAACCTTCTTCACTCTTTGCACGGGAGTATTCTGCCACGCGGGGTACCCTCCTTCCGACGGAACACTTCCGAGTCTGGGACGCATCTAATACACTCCATCGTCTGTTAATTGCGGAGCTTCGGATCCTAGTCGCCGATCTCGTTGCAGCATACCTATACAAGTTGTCTTCAATCTACATTTATAAAGTTCTGATATTCTTAAATTCAGGTCTCTCGATATGAATGCTTTCGTCATTTGAATTAGCTCGCAAATATCAATAATATTATACTCGTATAATGTACATGTATCAGTTAGGGATTCAGATATTTAATTTTTTTTTTTGTCAGTGTATACTAAATTGGGCCCATCCCACGCAGTTATTGTTCAGCTTTAATGGTGGGGCAGGCAATTTAGATCACATCCTTTTCGCTCCGACGGAAGGTGTCTGTCTGTTGCCAAATGTTATAGCGCTAGCTTTCTTCCATCGGAGCTCTGTTTGCCTGGCATAGAGTATTCGTAAGAAGTATTGTTGGTATAAAATTTCCTAACATTTCTATATTATTAAAGCGCCATACATTACTTAATTAATAGTGTAAGGAGAGATTCGTAAAGTTTTAGCTCCCTAGTTCCTAGCCCCATAAGGCCTCTGATGCCCAATAAATCTGGCGATTAGGTCTTTAGGTCCAAATACTCGCCAGGTTCGAGACGAACCAATCGACTTGGGATTATATTCCGAGGTAGCCACAGAAAACTCATTACTCGCCACTTTTAGCATGCATCCTATAATCTGCCGTTTGGCTCGTAATAACTCGAACATCTATTGATCTATCTGGATTTATGTCAAGCGTCATACCATAATTATGTCTGAAATGTCGCCCCTGGCTGTCTTTTGGCCAGTAATATACAAGATTTGGTACGGCGATAACCAATCTAAATACAAGAAGAACATCGGATACATTGAAGACAGCTTCAGCGGTAATGCAGACTCTTACCGGACTCGTCGTCGTATAACAACACGTCCGCTCGAGACGATAAAAGTATCCTAAGGCTCCGAAGGAGGGGAAAGTAGGCAGTTGGAATTAGTTGAGAGCTTTAGGCGACGAGGCCACGATTAGCGTATAATCAAGCGTATATTCTGCAACGTACGTAACAGTTGTTAAATTACGCATGTAGATTTATGAGATGAAAAAGAATTGAGTCGGATGGGGTGTGTCTATGTAAGAGCCATCGAAGAAATCTCGTCTCATTACATCGATCTTCAATCTCCGTCGGAGCTCCTCAATGGCTCTTGATAGCCTTTAGTTAGATTGGTAATGCTAATTGGCCCTGTTCGACGTAATTGACGCCACTTGATACTCTTTGCTTTGTAATTGTCATCGGCTTTAAATATGGATGCAATAAAGTCCGAACACCAAAAACGGCATCTTGTAATATAACTAGAAATAATATTTCTTGATAGTCGTTCACTTTTCTGCCCAATTCAAGCCAAATATCCCTTACAACTCATCGATATGCAAAACAAAGCTCTTATTTTCAAGAAAATTCCTTCGGGCTTTCCTGTCCCTGGGGAACATCTTGTTGTTGAGCCAGTGGACGACAATGCGGAGAATGCAGCACCTCCAAACGGCCTTGTCCTAAAATCTCTTTATAGTAGCTTTGATCCTTACATGCGTCCTCGTATGCGGCCTGCAGAAGTCAAATCATATTCGCCGGCCTTTGCGCTCAATCAGCCAATCGAAAGTGCTACCATCGCCAAAGTGCTGCGATCCAACACTTCGGCTTTTCAGGAAGGAGATCTTGTGATTGGCCACCTCCCCATTCAGCAATTTAACACATTGGATGGTAGTCATGCGACCAAACTTCGTCGACTTGAGAATCCCCTCGGCATCGATGATATCCGCGTGTTTCTGGGGGCTCTTGGTATGCCAGGCCTTACAGCGTACTCTTCATTATTTGAGATAGGAAAGCCACAGAAAGGAGAGACGATTTTTGTTTCTGCTGCCAGCGGTGCTGTTGGCCAATTAGTTGGTCAGCTCGCAAAACATGAAGGGTTGAAAGTTATTGGGAGCGTTGGGTCCGACGAGAAGCTCGATTACATAACCCATGACCTTAACTTCGATGGAGGCTTCAACTACAAGAAGGAAAAGCCTGCAGATGCACTGGCCCGGCTTGCACCAGGCGGAATCGACATTTACTACGAAAATGTTGGGGGTGAACATCTGGAAGCCGCCCTTGACGTGTTGAAGGATTTCGGTCGTGTGATTGTCTGTGGTATGATTTCACAATATAATACGGCGTCATATCCTATTAAAAACATTAGCAATGTGCTATTCAAACGTCTGACTATGCGAGGGTTCATCGTCGGCGATGCAGGTATGGGTGACAAGTACGCTAAGGAACATCAAGACCGTCTCCAGCGGTGGATCAAAGATGGATCATTCAAGGCTCTTATCCACGACACGGAGGGTATTGAGAATGCAGCGGAGGGTCTCGTTGGAATCTTTCATGGAAATAATATGGGAAAGGCTGTTTTAAAGTTTTAAATTCTTGTAAATGAGATACTTCCTTGATAGAGCTTATACCGAACCACATGTGAAGGCTCTGAGCCCAAGGCAGAGTTGATAGCAAAAAGTGAGAGACAGAGAAGCGAATTTAAAATTTAGCTATCCGAAGATGTGATTAATACAATCTACAAACGAATTGAATCATTTGCCCACTCTCTGACATACAAAGGAAATTATAATTAATCAATAAACTTAACCCATGAATTGACACAAACAAGCTTACACTCATTCCTGTTACAGGCAATTTTCTAGTATTTTGTGTAATGACTTGGTTTTGGCTTCTAACTACAAAAATTACTCATTTATTTGGCTACATGATAAATTGTAAAGGCGACTACAAATAATTTCTAAAAATAAAGTCACAGTTATATCATTTATATTACAACTTGCCTTTTGTAATTGCGATAGCAAGCCTGGAGAATATGAAGAAATAGATTAGCATAATGTCCACTTATTAGCCTATTATTATGAAGCTATTTATTCATTTATTACATCCAATACTACTCCAGAATGTAACAGTAGTTGTTGCAACTAACTATTCTTGCCGCTAGCTAACACTTCTCCCCTTCTCTCAATACAGTAACCAGGAAGCCGGCGCTTCTCATTCGGCCGCTTAATATCCTTGTCGCATTGCGGGAGACTTTTTCTGTGGACAGCCCGGCTTCTTGACAACTCCGCGACATAGTCCGAATTCCCTAAGATAGACCACCTAATTTTTGTAAGCTTTACTTCACAGTACGTAGCTGTGCGGGGTGCTAAATAGTGGTACGGTGCTTTAAATTTCATAGTTGGATTTGAAAGAGATAATTATCCTATACCTATTCAAATTGATCCATTCCTATGACAATAGGGGTTTTTGAAAGTTATCATTTTCGCAACCTATAGCTTGCATACACCATCCTTAGCATGCAATTTCGATTGGGCTTTTGGGGTGGTCTTCTGGCCTGCGCTCAAGCTACGAGCGCGACTCTACAGATCATACCTGGGGCAACATGGACAGCAGCATGTCTCTCCTTTACCTATCACTCCTCTTATTACCCGTAAAAAAGAATCTTGTTTCTTGAGTTTCACTAACAGGTGATGATTAGTCCAACGGCTTACACATGCAGGCGCATGGCGGGGGTCTCATCAAAGTCGACGATACCTTTTACTTGGTGGGCGAGGATCACACGAACGGGGCTGCATTCCAGAACATCAACTGTTATTCATCGAAAGATTTGGTGCAGTGGGACTACCTGGGCGCACTACTCTCGCTCACTAATACCACTGGCGACTTAGGATCCAGTCGTGTTGTCGAAAGGCCCAAGGTGCTGTGGAATGAGCGCACGGGGAAGTATGTAATGTGGATGCACATTGACAGCAGTAGCTATAGCGAGGCAAAAGTCGGCGTCGCTGTCGGTGATACAGTTTGCGGCAAGTATGAATATCTCACTAGCTTCCAGCCACTAGGCTTTCAGAGTCGAGATATGGGTCTGTTTCAAGATGACGATGGGACGGCGTACCTGCTATCAGAAGATGTATGTTCTCTCCTTTCGAAATTTTACAAATCATTGTAACGAGGTGAAATAACTGTTGATGTAACAATGTAGCGAGCTAATGGCCTTCGCATCGACCGTCTATCTGATGACTATCTAACAGTCGTCAATGCGACGTACCTATGGCCAGACCATATTGAAGCGCCAGCTATGCTCAAAATGAACAACCGTTATTATATGTTTGGTAGCCATCTGACTGGATGGACGCCAAACGACAACGTGTTTGCAACATCAACATCAATTACAGGGCCTTGGAGCCCTTGGACAATTTTCGCCCAGAGCGGGACACTTACCTATCAGTCTCAGACCAATTACGTGCTGAAGATCAGCGACTCTGAGGCCTTCTATCTTGGTGATCGCTGGGTCCCAAGCAACCTTGGCAGCAGCTCTTACATCTGGCTTCCACTCAACATATCTGAGGCATCTGCGAATATGGCATATTTTCCCAGCTGGGTCCCTAACGTAAGCGAAGCAATGGCACAAGGCTCTTGGACACTATCTCCTCCAAATAACTACTACGAAGGTGAAACAGGCACATATGCCAATGGAGCACAGACTGTCAGCTGCTCAAGCTGCTCGGGCGCTGGATCGGCGGGATGGTTGGGAGGCCCATCAAATGGTACGGTTACTTTCGATCAGATATGGAGCAACGATGATACCGTGACAACAATCACCATACAATATAGGAACGGTGATTCGACACCAAGATTTGGCGCAGTTGTTGTCAACGGTATCACTCCTGTCAAGCTCGAGTACCTGCCGAGTGGCTCTGGTGTCTCTAATAGTACCCTGCACACAATTCTTCAAAAAGGAAACAATATCCTGACATTCGGTGGTGCTGGAAATGCCACTTACGCGGCCGATATCGATCGATTGATCGTTCCTGTATCATAAAATAGTAGGACTTTAATGGTATGGTGAGTTGATAGGAGGCAAAAACATAAAAATCACATAGTCTAAATTGAAGAAGGTGGAATTAGTACCCAGAGCTAGTATTCTATTAGACGTCGTATGTGTGCCATTTGATCCCTACTGTTCTTCGGATCTTCATGCCTAGTGGCTTGTTTCTATTACAAGAAAAGATATATGTTGGCCAGAAGATTAAAATATGATTTGCACATCAATCTAGATCAATTCTCTAAAAAGAAATATGCCAAACACAGTATGCAATGGTTAGAAGCTGTGAGCCATATATTGAGACTCAATATCAACTATTGGGCCTACCCTACTACAAAGCAGGAGAGCCAGCTCACTTGATTCCGATAGTTTAAACGCCGTGTCAAGCATTGATTTGATCTATAACTAGTAGTCGGATAAAAAGAAGAAGAAAAGGCAACTTGCGATCCTAAACAATTAGGAGTTATTCAGCGATATGACTGTAATTGATAGTAGAAGTCCCTGCGTGCATCTAAAGCCTAGTACACGTAGCGGAAATTGGGGTTTTCCTGATCAGTTAGATCCTCAAAGGCTAGATCATGTGAGATCTCAGCGAAGAGAGCATCCTTGCGGCGGTTCCTCGCCATAAGTGTCACCCGAGTCAAGACGATCAAGAAAATGTACGTCCCGTAAATAGCGCAGTGTACAACAAATCCAGTGAGGTACCTTGGGGCATCTCTTTGTTGGAAGATTTGCGGAGCAACCATATTACCGACAGCCCATCCTACAAAGACCATTGTCATTGTAACTCCTTTCTTGGTTTGTCCAGCAATGTTTCGCGTAACAAGAGAGATAATCATATTGCCTTGAGCAAGAAAGAACTGAGTGCAATAGAAAGCGATGAGCATACCTCCAGCATTACCTGAGTTAGGGATGACGACAAGAATCACAATAGTGCCGGCAATGGCAGGCAGCGTCCACAGCTATGCGCTGGTCAGCATGTACCTTACGGTCATGTTATTTCGAGACTTACAAGCATTATTAGGCAGGTTTGCCCAGTCTTTTGAGAGGCCTGTGCGGATCCAATCATGACAAGAATAGTAACTGCGCCTTGTGCAATATTTAGGAGATTGGTCTGGAGTAAAGTGAAACCAAATTCTTTGATGATGAGATTAGAAAAGACCCCAAGACCACCGATGACGAGGTTGGCTACTGTGATGAGCATCGTGCAGCACCACACGAATGGATCAGTCAGGGCTTCAACAACTTGATACCTCTTGTACTTCTTGTTCTGGATGCCCGTTTCGTTCTCGCGCACACGTTCAATCATCAGCTTCTTTTCTTCCTCGGTGTAACACTTTGCCTTCATGGGGCTGTCAGGCAAGAATATGGCAATGCAAAAAGACCAAACGACAGTCGCTAGGCCGAGCACTAGGAAGAGAAGCTGCCAATTCTTTATCGGTCCATTGGTGAAATATGAGACGCCGAAAGCGAGAAGACCACCGACCTGTCTCATCTTTAGTTGGAAAACGTGACATATTACGGGCCTGCACCTACCATAAGCTGTAATCCCGTCATGCAATACCACAGAGAGTTTAAGAGCGATTGTTCTGATCTCGTGTACCACATTGATGTACTTTAAGCTGTTAGGAGGGCAGAAGAATGAATAAGGCCAAAACGAAATGCGACTCACAGCAGCATCATTGCCGGCTGTATACAGCTCTCAAAGAAACCGAGCAAGAATCTCACAGCCATGAGAGAGGCGAAGTTTGATGAAGCAGCGGAGCAAGCCACGACAGCGCCCCAGCAAAAGACATTGACAGCTAGCACTTTTGCTAGTGGTAACTTCTGTAGGAGGAAGTTTTGCGGGTACTCGCCAACGAGAATGCCCATGTAGAGAATAGTTCCGAGCCAAGAGTACTGCCCAGAGATGTTAACAGATTCTCCTTGAAGATGGGTGGTTTAACAAGGTATTGGGGGTTTCGAAGAGCAAATCTTTTTGGGATTCGATCTACTACCACGAAGCTATTTGTAGAGATGAAGGAGGGGGACCAAAAAGAAGAAGAAAAGAAAGAAAAAAGGAAGAAGAAATCGAGGACTCTTACTTGTTGGCCCACGAGATTCGCGTCTTTCTGGATACCCATGATAGAGGAAAAGTTAAGTGTTCCTTTATCCAGGGATTGACAAAAATATGTTACAAGCTGGATTGCAAGGATACGACGGTTGATCTTCCAAAATATGCGCTTATTGGTAGCTGCATCAATCTCAATTGTAGTATCGCCAAGATAGCGGCTCGTCTCCTCATCTCCTTTGCTAAAATATTCAACGGCCTTGGCCTCTACCTTAACAGCGTCCTCGCGGTCGCCCATCGGCGAGGCATCGAGCTCTTTGGATCCCGTCATGATGGGATTGCGCCTGGCCTGAAAATGTGTCCAAAGGCTAAGGCTGTTTAATGAATGCGTGGTCACGGTGTGCTGTTGTCCATAATCTCTATAATCTCGTGCCACATCAACTTGATATACGATATTCGAGGAAGTCCGAGCGAAGATCTCACATCTCTCCGCATTCACTGTGGAGTTGGCGACAGCGGACACTCCCGAGACTTCCTCCGCACCCCTATGGCTATCGAGCTATGTCTGACCCACAATACGCCAAACTTTACAATTTGGGCATGGTTAGCTCTAGCCGATCGGTTGTTTCTGGATAAAGGACCTAAGAGAGCATCTGAATGATATTGGAAATGTTTGAGAAATCTCAGAAGTGAAATGGGAATATTTTTCAAGACGGTTAGTACAGTCTAGTGTCTTCAACGTGGTTCCTGGGTAAATGATGGATCAATTTCTGCTAAACTATCGTAATTTCATTCTATTTTTCTTGCGCTGACACTCGATCATGGTCAACTCGCTAGCTTATTGATAAACGAAGGTCTCGCTAAGGTTGATCTCTATTACTAGATAACCCTTTTCTTATTTTTGAGAGTAACCGCTTCATAAGCAATAGGCAGCTCTGGATATTCCGACTCTGGGGCTATTAGGGCCACACGTCCCAGCTAGCCATTGTTAACTGCCACTGAGAAGCATGCAATTGCCACTTTGTGCACAACGAACTTCTTGTCGAATAGTAGTGGCTGCCAAAAAAAAAAAAAAAAGTAAAATGTAAACAGCATAAGAGCAGCATCAATACCTAGGTAGCATGAACTACTCGACGTGATTTATAGGACGACTAAAAGGTAGATGTAGCTATACGCTAGAAATTAGCGAATAGCGCATTAATAACATTTAACGTCCTCCTCCCGGCCAACTATCAATTAGTCATTCAACACTTTTTCAGCCCGTCAAGCATTCCTCCGCATATAGGCGAAGCTCAGCAGTATGGTAAAGCTGGATTTGAGCAGCTTCCCGGTATAAAACCTTGGCTAGTTTTTGCCAGGTCAACCTCAAATATCTGCGCTGAAGGATCTAACAAGTGGTCGATGATGTGGAGGATGCCCTATTAGATACCAGTCAACTTGTACATTTAACGGCGTAAACCATTGCCTTACATTTGTAGTTGGAATATCCGCTTCAGTGACAGAGGAAACCCTATTCAGGATAAGTGTCCCGTCAACGATCTGCGCTCCAACAAAAAGGAAAGTCCCTGTCTGAAAGCGTGTGTACGTAGAGTTAAAATTCTCGACCATAAGCTTAGAATTCGGCACGTAGTGGTGCTGTAGTAAATTTCCAAGCCACCATTTACCCTTTGGGGTAGCCGCAAACGTAGAGTAGTATGCTCCCGTATTCTTAAATGCTGTGTTTGAAGGGGCGAAGAAGGTGTAAGACCAAGAAGGAGCCGCATCGAAAGCTTCAGTAAACCCTATTGATTCATCAGCAGCTGTATCATAAGCAGCGAGAAACAGCGTCAATTACGCATACCAGCGCATTCGTTTAGCACTTCCACTAATATGCTTAAGTCATCTCTTGACTTAACAACGTCCAACAGCGTTCTGATACTGGGGTCCCTGGGAGGGATGTAAGTTCCAGACGGAGATGGGAAATATTCCAACGGGTCGTGATCAACAATATCAGCGGAGGCGAGACTTTCCAAGAGGGAGAGTAAAAATACTATGTGACGTTTCACCATGCTTGCCAAGTTATGTATCTTGGAATTGCCCAATATCAGAGGAATCGATATGTAAAAATGTCTTCTGGGCGCTGGTTCAGGATGAAGAGTGGTCTTTAGGCGGAAACTGGCCCCAAATGCACTGTATGCGGAGAAGCGCTGGAGGTTAGCGAGTTCTACCCCCGGAAGACCCCGCGCAAAACCCCGGACAAGGTTCAAAGTGTCTGGACCAAAGGCCGAAACTTTAGCATAGTTTCATCGTCTCGGGACAATTTCAGGCCCGGTAAGGAGGAGGAACAACATTACCAGTCGTCTAATTGTGACATACGAGTAGAGTGGCTACTAAAGGGTAAGGAATAGTGACTATGAAATATGGTACTTTTGAGGGAGTGATTATATGTCCCGTCAGAAATTTTAGACTTTAGGACCGCAGTTATTCAAACCTGTCTCTGCACCAACAATGTTGGTCACAACGATATTTGTTGGACTGCTGGCTGTACCATGCTTAGGCAGTATAAATCCAGCAAAACCTCAAATGGGTAAGTGCAACTATCACCATAGCAGGGATAACAACAACTAAACTTCTCCAGGATGGAATTCCTGGAACACATTCAAGAGCAATATAAATGAGACGTTAATCAAGTCAAGCGCAAAGAGCCTGGTGGACACTGGCCTAGCTCAGGCTGGCTACAAGTATGTTAACCTGGACGACGGGTGGCAAGCTTTCACGCGAGATTCCTCAGGCCACCAACAGCCGAACTCTACCAAATTCCCCAATGGCATTAGAGCACTGGCAGATTTCGTGCATCACTTGGGACTTAAAATCGGCATATACAGGTGAGTCGGTGATCTACACCTATCCGAGACTCAACCTACTAATACTGAGCCGTTCAAGCGACTCGGGCATATATGATTGTGCCTTTTACCCTGGAAGCTATGGCTATGAGGAAAGGGATGCTGCTACTTACGCGTCATGGACGATAGATTATCTAAAGCTGGATAACTGCGGCAGCTTCCAAGCAGGCACACTTTCTCCTCAAGAGCGTTTCCTGCGCATGGGTGATGCCTTGAACCGATCAGGTCGCGACATCTTCTACTCGCTTTGTCAATGGGGAAATCAATTTCCGTGGCATTGGGCATCTTTTTCAGATAGCTATAGAATCTCCGGTGACATTAAGAGTGCATTTGGCGAAGATAGTAGTGGTGTTTGTCGATCTGCTTACTGTCTAAATACCGGTTATGCCGGCGTTAGTGTATTGACAATGATCCGCAAGATGCGGGAATTATCACGATTTCAGAGACCTGGGTCATGGGGTAAGTTATAATTCTCGATTATCCAATGAAGAATTATCATTTGACTTGATCTAGGTGACATGGACATGCTCGAGATTGGTACTGGAACCATGAACTTATATCAAGAGCAGACCCATTTTTCTTTCTGGGCTGCACTCAAGTCACCGTTGATCATTGGCGCTAACATCAACACGATCAATAAGATGTCTCTGAACATCCTGATGAACAAAGAGATTATTGCAATCTCTCAGGATGACGCCGGTGTAGCAGTTAACTACCTGCCAGACCTATCAACGGAGAGCAAGGTCCAAGTTTGGGGCGGGCCTCTTGCGTCTGGGAAGTCACGCTATGTAGTATTGGCTCTTAACTATGGACTGAACGCCACAAACATCACAATTCCTCTCAGTGAATTGCCTGGATTGAATGGATTCAAGTTAGGCAAGTATTCTGTGAGAGAGGTTTGGGCTGGAAAGGATTACCGTTATGGGGGCAACATACTCATGCTAGAAAATGTAGCTTTGAACCAGACAAAAGTGTTGGTTTTCTCAGAAAGATGACTGAAGAGTTAGGTAGAGACTTGATATAGCACAGCGATTTAACTTTCATAATTTCTTGCGGTCTCACTTTGTTCAAAGTAGTGGTAGTCAAGCGTTGTCTATCGCTTGTCAGAGCCGAATTCCAAGGTGCAGAGACAGCCAAGGATAACAGTTTGTATCTCTCGAACCTGGAACCAATCAAAGCTATAGTAGACTATCAAGGACATCTCTCCCAAGTCATATATATTTCCTCCTATATAAACTAATAAGCTGTATATTCCGACATTTATAAGCGGGTGATACAACTGCCACTTTACGAAGAAAAGGGACAAAGGGGTTAGGGAAGGGCAAGAATGGTCAAAGTTCAAATATTAGATCCACAATTTTTATTTTTGGTCAATTAATTACTGTGCTTAAGCTGAGTTGATCATGCCTGTTCCATTCGGCCCAATTGCACCGCCTCCCCAGATAGTCCTCCCGTCGTCATTGATGAACTGACCCTTCCTGTCGTAGGACCAGATCAAATCGCCCCAGCTTGGATGGTCGTCAGGGCTACTTGTGCCGGCTATATTGTGGGGTTAGTTAAAGTTCGTCCAACTGTTCGTGTTGACTCTACTTACGGTTGCCTTCACCTCCGAGACCATTGATCGTGTGTTTCATTTTGGTAGTATAGGGCGCGTGAAGACCGCGTTTGACAACATACTGGTAGTACAAAATCTGGATCAGGGTCAATACAAGGCTCAAAAAGTTGCGTTTCATCGAAAAAAAACGTACATCCCAAACTTTGGGAGGTGGCTTGGCGACTCCCCGACTGATGTTAGACGGCAAGGCCCAAGGCCCGTTAATTAGAATTGCCTCACATCGGTAGAACTTAGGATCGTAAGGCACATCATAACCTAAGTTATACTTGGCTGTGTATTCCGCGGCTTTGAGTAGAAGGTTGTCTCCAAGTGAGTACACGTCTGTTCCCTGTGACTGCATAACCCTAGCCGCTTCTGCAGTCCAGCCTAGGGCACCTTGTGCATGGCCCTGGTCGCGGCCGGTTTCTGCACCTTGTCCCGTTTCTGATTGAAAGTTACCATATATTCCAGCGCAAAGATCGTTTTGAAAAGCGTATACTGCGTAGTTGTACTATTATTATTCATTAGTCGCGGCCATAGTGTCTCGTTTGGTAATTGAGAAGTGGAAGCTCACCAATGTAACATCATCCAGATAAACGGCAAAGGACAGCAGGACCTTGATGCTAACCATGCCGTAGTTCGCCTGGCCAATAATGATGGACTGCCTTGCGAACAGCCAGTAGAGTTGATTCGAGAATCCGTTTCCACCTGAAGGCTTCGCTCCCGCTTCAATCCAGCCTCCTTCCCATCGCATGATTTCCGCCGCATTGGCAAACATGTCTCCTTCCAGTCCGACGAGAAGAGAGGTATCAGTGCCGATGATGGAAGTCAAATTCGTGCCCCAAGCGTCCAGAATCGTGGTGGATAGATCCCAGTGGCTTTCGTTCTTCGTTATATACCACATTAGTGCGTTTTGATAGGCTGCTCGCACATCGTTGCTGAAGGTCGTGTAGTTATTGCTACATCCACCTCGACAGATGACACTTTTTGGACCTTGTATAGCGTACTAGGGTAGTAGAGAATGAGCTTCAGTTTACGTGAATGGAACTTCAAATCTGCGGGTACGTCCAACCTACCGAGGCTTGGGAGAAGGAATCTACGCGAAATTTCTCATACACTGATTTCCATGGCTCTTGTCCATTCAATACTCCCAATCTGATTCGCTCGAGATCGTCATGGGTATGCCAAAGTCCCGGATGTGTAAACTCGCCGACATGCTTTTTAGATCCAAGGACTTGTGGGACAATCGGGACAGGCCCATTGAGCACAGGAAGTCCATTCAGTGGCCCTGTGGCTACGACAATATGTATCAACAGCCCAATCGCTGCTGCCACACACGCAAAGGTAAACCGCACGAGAACCATATTGATGCCGAAGATCTTATCTCCAAGTGTCAGATTTGATAAGGGCTCTCATATCAAACAGAAGAAGAAGAAGAAGCAAAGACCTGAGCTGGATGTAGGGGCGATATTACCTGTAATATTGCTATGTATAGCCAATTTCTGTCCGTCACTAAGCTGAGATCCTATAAACCAACAATATCCACGCTGGATACCATCCCTTGTGTTGTTTTCCACCTTTTCTCCACATCTTCCCCCACACGCGAGGGTCAATTTAGCGTACCGGCCTCCGGCTAAAGTCCCGGACCAAGGCCCGATATCAATCATCAAATGGTCAGCAGCTTCATTTCGGCCCGGGAATCTAGCAATGGCAGCATGGTAGGCATAGTGGATCTCAGCTGGCTTAGTCAAGGGTGGCAGGGCCGTATTGTCTAAACGTAGAAATGGCAGACTACCGAAGTACTCCATGCTGGCCTGGTTCCGAATCTAGATCTGATCCTACTACAGAGCCCGTGGACGAAAGTTTTTGATGGTTTTCAAGATCAAGAGGAGCTACTCAAAGTAATCTGCAAAAAAAAAAAAAAAAAAAAAAAAAAAAAAAAAAAAAAAAAAAATTGGATCATCGTCTCGGCCTAGTGTTAATACAACAAACAGGATAGAGGGCATTCAGGATGAATGGTATACACAAACGACGACGGGGGGAAGAACGAGGAGATGAAACAGAAGAGGCCCCTGTGAGAACAAAGGTACAATTCCATGACGCACTAAACTATCTGATTCTCAGTACTTACTTTCTAAACAGAAGAGCGATAATCTTCCGAACGGAGTTGGCAGCCGAAATCATTTCTCTGAGGACAAAACATCATCGATTCTGAGCGGACTGGAGTTCATACACGAGCTATACTCAGACTCAGCTGCTGCAAAGATATGGGGAATCGCTCAAAGAGATTTAAACAAGGTATGAATAACTGTTCAAGTATTTGCAAGGTCTGAATGGCAGTCGAGTACTGATCCAGCAGGTAGCCTGTAGCACCAACGTTGTATCCGGAGTATACAAAACCAGGTGGCGTTAAATACATCTATCGCGAACTCGAGTTTTGGACGTCCGGTTTCTTTCCAGGCTCGCTCCACGTGCTTCTTGAAAGGCAGAGGAGGTTTGGCCATGTTCTCGAGCGCCAGGCACCTGGGAAATCTAGTATATCACCACATGTTTTACAGCTTGAATTTGCGTGCCGGTGGTGGACAGTGAACCTGCATAGTAATTCGCAGCTAGAGGGAACACACGATCTCGGCTTTATGATCGCGCCTTGGGCACGACGCCAATGGGAACTTCACCACGATACCCAGTCATTTGCGACCATGATAAGCGCGGCCAAAACACTGGCCATGCGCTTCAACCCCATCGTGGGAGCTATAAGATCCTGGGACAACTGTCAGACCAAGGTTTATTCATTCAAAGATTTGAATGCTGATTTTCTAGTCATTATTGTATGTATTTTTTCCATCATCCCCCCCATCCCCCACCTTTTCGATTCACTATTCGTTTTGCTAAACTATTTCCTTCAGGACAATTTGATGAATCTCGATATCGTCTTCTGGGCTGCAGCTCAAACCAACGATAACGCAATGTTCAACATCGCGCTGTCCCATGCCAAGCTCAGTCAGCGTGAACTTGTTCGATTGGATTCAACAACAAGTCATTTGGTCAATTTTGACCCCGCGACCGGTACGGTCAAAGAGCGACTGACAAACCAGGGAATGGGCCACGAGTCTTGCTGGGCACGTGGTCAAGCTTGGGCAATCACGGGCTTTGCCCAGACCTACAACTGGACAGGCGATGTTTCATTTCTCAAGACATCGAAGGACTGCGCAGATTACTTTCTGGCAAATCTTCCAGAGACGTTGATTCCTCCGTGGGATTTCGATGCGCCAAAGGACGGCAAGCAGCCCACGGATACGAGCGCTGCGGTCATCGCGGCGTATGGGATGCTACTGATTCACGAATCACTGGCCGCTTACGGAGATAGCTCCGAGTATCTTACCTCTGCGCTCCGGATTTTGAACGCGGTATGCGCACATCACCTGAATCCTCCAGCAAAGTTTGTTGTACAAAAATTAGAGGTTGAGACGGTTGAGCATGGTGCGAGCCTCGAGCAAGGAGCGGTGACTGTTGATCTTGGGGACGGCGAGACCATCTTGAACGGGGCTACGATCAATAATTTCGAGTTCGCGCCACGCAGATGGGCAAATCATGGGCTCGTATATGCGGATTACTTCTTTCTCCTCTGCGGGAACAAGCTTTTAGAGATGGGTATCGGACAGCTCATCCTGAGAGCTAAATAATTTGGCTGCTGTACCCATCAGAGATAGAGCCTCCACTGTGTTCATTACTTCCTATGAATGTACACACGCGTGCTCGCTTATACATAATATCCGTTTCAAAGGCATAGCTATGGCAGATATATGGTTCAGCAATCGGCATTAGACTCTTTTGGTTACACTTCATAGTTAATTTCTGAACTCTTCTATAGAACGCTCCAGGGCTTTTCAGGCGCCTAACTATTTCATACTCAAATCCCATAAGCACGGTACTTCTATAGTATATATAACGCTCTAAGACATTGTTTGGTCCTTACCGTCGTGCTGAGAGAACATGCTGATTCTTTGGTTTGGTAGAAAAGAATACTCTAGATAGGAATTGAGCTGCTCGAAGCCTGGTGCTGTCACGGCATCCATGCCCGGCGGTCCCGGATTATCGTATATAGCGCTTGGTATAGCAAATACCGAAGGAGGGTCGGGTAGGCTCCTCGTCATTGGCATTGGAGAAGGCATTCTCGTCTGAGCGCCACTATCGGCTTGAGGCTGGAAAGCCAATGGAAGAGGCGGGAAAGCAAGAGATATACTGTCTGGAGAGCCTTCTTCGTCAGGATTGATAGAAATATTCGCAGGTTTGGCTCCAGCAGGGATGCCAAGATGGGCCGATCGTATGCTGGGTCCATCATCAGAGAAGCCCTGTTGACGTGTTGCAGCGTTACTTGCTTTTACACTGTTACTCAGAGAGTACGCTGCCTCCCTGATATCTAGAGGCTCGGCTCCCTGTTGCCGAGCCTGGTCAAGGCGAACGGCAAACTTGGATGCCAAATTGTCAGGAGCAGCGGTTGTTGTGTGCGGCCCATTGCATCTTCTCGAAATCTCCCCTAGGCTACTTATCAATGATTCAAACTCTGGGGCCAGTGGACAACTGTAGTGGATGGCGTGGGCCAGAAGCATCCGGCCGCAAATGAACAGGCAGAAGGCGAATTGCGGATTTGTAAGAATTGAGGAGCACTGAAGAAACTTGTCGGCAATGATTGCCACTTCTGTTGCTGCAGCGAGGCAAGTCTCGGCGCTAGAAGCAGAGGGGAGTCTTATGGTTGTGGCCTGCCATTCTGCGGATGGGTATGCGATTCCTTGGTGCAAAAGCACTACCGCGGTGTTATGGGTGATATGGGCAAGAGTCAGGTTTGGATCCATAATCCCATCGTTCAATACGCAAGCTTCTCGCCATCGCTCCGGGAGAAAAAGCTTCCATCTGAGGCAAGTGCGGTCAGTATCTCTTGTGCAGTGTGATATATCAGGTGCCATCAATGAAGACTTACTGCACCAGTCTTAGGTCTAACTGCTTGAATTTCATCAGCCAGAGCTGCACGTCCCGCATCTTGGACACGTCCACAGCTTGTTGCAGGAAAAATGTAGTGACCAGACTGAGACTTTCTGTTGCCTCGATGCAATACGCGAACCCTCCCAACGAGGAGGGGTCCTCTTCTTCTGGTCGCGCCGTTGGAAGGGCACCTGCTGTGTTTGCCGACTGATCCGCGATGCCGAAGTAGGGAGTGGGTGTCTTCAGTGGCTCACCCTCCTCCCACAGTGCACCTTCGCATGGGAGTCTTCGCTTCACGTCCGCGCTTGTCAGAGAGCAGTTCCAGCCAGTTGCGATGCTGCAGAAACGATCCATGAGAAATACATTCCAAAATATCCGGCGTCTCTCCTCGACCTCTTTCCAGCTCTTGCATGGTGGGAGGAATGCGATTCGCTTGATGAAAGCTCCTGAAGGTGAGTGGCCTTCCTCGTCTTCGATGCTTAGTTGAAGCTGCTCAGTCGTCCGCGCCATGCTTCCTACGATGGACCAAGCCGAGGGTCCGCGCCCACTCCCAATCTAGCATTGTGTGAGAGGATAAACCATGTAGCTAAGAATAGGATGCACCTTACAACGTCGAAGGCGCATATAATCAGCGCCTGCAGGTTCTCAACCGAGAAGGACTCCATACTCCTTATTATCACTATCTGACGGCACCGCCTTGCGTATCTCGATCGTGCCTCCGGCTCTTCAAGTCGCGGATCGTGCGAAAATCGCACGCATAGCGAGACAATAGCGTGAAATATTGTCGTCAGTCGCTGCCGTTTGGAGGGGGTTGCCATCCTCTCGCGGAATTCACGGACATGCAACATTGGGATCCAGGGATGAATCCGGGCGAAGTATATTTCAACAAGGGTATCGATGAGATCATCAGGTGGAAGCTCCACATCGTGACCGAATTCTCCTGACTCGCCGCGCTGTACCTTTGGCCGCTCTTCTTGAATTCTCCTTCGCTTTGGAGAAGGGTTATCATAACCAGAAGAGTCGCCCGTGCCTTGGTTCGCTAGCGAAGAAAGCGTATCTTTTAGCCTAAGTGTTTGTTCCCTTAAGCTGCTTTCTTCGCTGTCCAGTCCATGGCCTGGAGAGCATCCAGAATCGGACGGAAGCTGCTGTATTCCAAGGGAGTCTAAGCATTTCCAAACCTGCTGCCATAGGACACCTTGCCCAAGGAACATATTCTCCAGGGTCGCTGTCGCATATAAGTTAATTGCCTTCTTTTTTTACTGCCCAAAGTAAATGCGCGCCAGCTTACTAACTCGCCGTGTGAGATGCTCAATAGCGCCCATTCGCACACCAGGTTTCGACTTCTTCTCATCGTAAACACACTCAAAATCTACCGATTGAATTCAGTCATCTCGCCTCGGACAACCCATAATCCATGGGGTAAAACACACGGTATTTGAGACACTGATCACATGGCTGCTGACGACTGCATCGTGCCTTTTTCCGGCGACATAACTGGCAGCTGGGGCAGGATTCAGACGTTGACGTTACCCAGCACGTTGTTTGGTTAGCACTTACGCTGGTCCTTCATCCTTGGTAATTGTCTTGCGCTTCTTTGTGTTATTGCTCGACGCGAAATCCTCATCGGCGACCGACAATTCGTCGTCTATATCGTCTAATTCGTTCATATTCATCTTCACGATCTTCTCTTCTCATCTCCCGCCTGGCGATGTATTCGCGGTCGAAACCGGTGTGGTCTTGAGATGTCCACACACCATCTTGCATGTTTGTCCCCGCTTTGCGATCAACAGAGCAACTTGTGCTAAGCGGGGGAAGTCTGGGGTAGCGTTGCTTTGCTGGCTAACGGCCCTCGGCCAAATGCTCGGAGTACAGTCCCGTGTCTAAAGTAGCGAGCAAAGTCGGCTACCCTATATGAAATCCACTAAATCTGACATGTTATAATTTCCAAAACAATGTGAGAAGCCCTACATTAAATATTTTTGCAATCTTGATGTACAAGAGGAACTTGGATTGTAAAGAAAAGACGAAACATAACTAAGGTATTCATGGTTAGCTCTTGAGAAGAGGCTAATGGCGCAATTGCTCTATATAGGTACTTCGCTTATATGAACAAAGTAGCTATCACCGCGTGTTCTTCTAGAATAATCCCCTTCTTTTCTTTCTCAATTCTATTTCTGCCAGCCCTTTCATAACATCTATGGCTTTGCTGCATGGTTGCTGGCAGTGCGTCATCAATGAAAACTCCAAGTAGCTTTTATAATATTAACAAGCTGGCTCTTGATAGGTACATCACAGTTCTAGAGAATAATAATAGTCAGACATCCGCGTACGGCATATGTTCAGCAGCCCTTCATACTATTTTATAACAATTTAAAAATTCTCTTCACAACTCCCTCTTGTTGTAGTTTTCATTTGTTAGTAATTTACTTTGGTATAATCTTGGAAGAATATATGTTAAGAAACCCACTAGTGGATACCATTACCCAATAAAAGCTACCCAGATTATCTGACAGTAATAGCTCGAAGTACCTCTGCTCGGCTGTTAGGGATCTGACTCATTATAGCTGAGAGTATGCCGGCTAGATGCTGTATAGCGACAGATACGCATGGGAAACCCTTGTCATATACCCCGTAATCCCCTTCTTATTTCTTCGACTCTTTCGCGGGGTAGTACCATTGGTAATCTCTGCGGACCGAGATTCGCTCCGATATAGACTGTAGGGTTTGTTAAAGCTCATCATGGCTGGTGACAGAGTTTCTATATGTGATTCCAAACCAACTATCCGGTCTAGCCATTCGCTCATTCCAAGTATGAGCCATAGCTAGATTACGAAGCTGATGGAGAATAGTTGTCGAGAAATTCGAGTATAAGTAAAACAGTAATCCCTGAGTGAAATGGGTTCAGAACACATCATTAAATAGTGCACTTTGAAGTTTAACAAAAGCTTCTATTTATTTCACGATTTATAATATGGCGTCGCCACTTCTTGCGGTGCTACTCGGTAGTCTTGCGCTATCGACTGGGACTCAAGCAGCACCTTCCGCTACTGTCTCTTACTCTCTTGATTCCCGCGCTGGTTTCGTTCACCCAGGTCTTCTTCACACCGAAGCAGACTTCACCCGTATCAAATCCAAGGTCAACGCAAAGACGAATCCGTGGTACGCAGGGTGGAACAACTTGGTGGCTCATGCCAATTCCGGCTACGTCCCCAGCCCCAAGCCCACTGTCTATCGCGGCACTGGTTCGCCTGAGAACTATGCCAGCTTGTATCGCGACGCAGCCTCTGCGTACGCCAACGCCATTTACTGGAAAGTCACAGGTGACACGGCTTACGCCACGGCTGCAGCGACGACGCTGGATGCTTGGAGCAGCACTCTCACCTTTATCGATGGTACCTCTGACAAATTCCTCGCTAGTGGCATCTATGGGTACCAGCTGGCCAACGCGGCTGAGATTCTGCGCGGCTACTCGAGCTGGGCCGGCCTTACCGCTATGAATACCATGCTCAAGAAGGTTTTCTATCCCATGAACCATGACTTTATAGTCAATCATAACGGTGCCAAGATCGATCACTATTGGGCGAACTGGGACCTGGCGAATCTTTGCACCATGTATGCTATAGGTGTTCTATCTGACAATGCCACTATGGCAAACGAAGCTGTTAATTATTTCAAGAGCGGTGCGGGTAATGGTGCTATCGAGAAAGCCATTTGGGTGACATATACCGAGTCTGGAAGCAGTAAAGTCTTGGGGCAAAACCAGGAGGCTGGGAGAGACCAGGGACATGCTATGCTAGATTTTGCGCTCCTAGGAGTGCTTGCTCAGCAAGCATACAGCCAGGGAACTGATTTATTTGGCTACCTTTCCAACAAAATCCTGGCTGGGTGAGTAATTTTGCCCCGACTTTTAGGCTAGCTTACATCATGAAGCAAAACTGACCAAGATCGATTTCTCAGGGCAGAATATGCTGCCAAGTACAACCTTGGCCTCGATGTTCCCTACACCACTTATGTCAACAGCGATGTGACGCAGACTACCATTAGCAATGCGAGCCGAGGTGATATCCGTCCAATTTGGGAATTGATTTATGGCCACTACGGCTCCCTCAAGGGCCTGAATGCATCTTGGTCGAAGCAGTATCGTGACCTAGTTGTGTCCGAAGGAGGAGGAGCCGAGGGAGGTGGAGGAGATTTTGGAACAACCAGTGGTGGATACGACCAGCTCGGATTCGGTACTCTTTTATACCGGCTGGAAGCTTGATATATTTTTGATCAATATTTGATAGTGCACTTGATACTGCCGAGCATATTGAAACAAACCTCCACGAGAGGGAACGCCTTATCCATTAAGCTGTATTAAGCAGCATCTAAATACAAACATATCTAGCTAGTTTAGCATATGTATATCAGGGGGTCAAATTGCAGTAACAAGGACCTTGTCTAAGAGGTTTACATTCGAGGACAACCTAGCGCATCATACCCATTATCTAGTCCACTCTGCTACTCTTTCTGTGCCTAAGGTGACCATCAGGACGACTTTTGCAAAACTGTCGACATTATTCGGCCCATCTTCTGTAAGCAACTTATCTAGTTCTGTGATTTTTGTCAGTCTCGCATCAGACTCTGAGTAAAGCTTGTCCCAAGCAGATGCTGACTGTGCCTCCCAAACACCCTGTCTTGGCGTAAACATCATCCCTCCTTGACATGACCCGTTGAACCCTTGCTGCATATATAGGTAGATGCCCTGGACGCCAGATGCAATGATCCAAGTACGCCTGATGCTCTCCGAAAGTATCCAAGAGTACCACAGGGCACTTTGAGCGTCAGCCATATCAGACTCTGTATTCACATCAGCAGAGACCAAGATAGAGCCTGAACATGACGTGCGACGGGCATCCTCAACCATTTCATTCATCCACCTATTTAGCAGCGCTATTCGCTTTTCTGCCAAATATCGCAATCGGATGTCTCCATCAAAAAGGCCAATTACCTGGTATATCAAGAGACTCTGAACCTTGGCTAGTTTTTCTAGTGCGTCAATGGCTGACCTGTTGTTGTGAAAAGGGGAGTGCGGTTGCGGAATATCGGTTTGGGTTACTAGATCCCAACATTTTTCTTCCAACAAGTGCATAACAATGCTGGTATTGCTTCTGGTCTTGTTGAGGTAGCACGTTAACGCTGAGTAGGCGTCTTGGGCACACTTTGGAAACCTTGTCCGATACAATTGCGCGTGTACGAATGGATTGCTGCCTTTTAGAACCCATTCCGAAAGCCATTCATTTAGAACGGAAATATAATGTTGCAAGTTTCTGTGGTTGAAGAGACCAACGTCGGGCTGGGGAGGGAGATGGAAAGCCCAGGTTTCGTAAGCGGTAAATGAACTACTTGCATGGTTCTCATCTACCAAATGAACAGTCCAATCGGCAAAATCTAGGGCAGAAGTTATTCCGAAAACACCACCAGGTGCTGCAGGGCAGGCATATTGCTGCTGCGAAGAGGCACTCGCGGAACTGCCTGAGATACCGTCGTCTGTTTCTGCGGCGGTATCCCAGCTAGTGATAGCATAAGAGCCGGGCTTGGCGGCTGGATAAATGCACTCGAGGTCAAGTCGTCCGCATCTCAAGCAACTAGGCGCCTGTTTTGTGCATTTCCGCTTGGCCTTTGCGCAGGCGTAGCAGGCGTTGCTCCGCACCCCCATCATTGGTGTTTGCGTCACCGGGGTCAGGAAAATGTCTCTCTAAGCACGGCGTAGACCATGCGTCAAAATCTGTTTCAAATCAATCCTTGTGTGATGAATGGACTATTCTAGTGCACTTGAGTCAAGGAGAGAGTACTATCGGAGGTAGAGAGGTAGTGCCAAGTTCCATAGAGTGGGATGGGCTTGATCTGTAATCCCGCAATCTATTTGCGGAGAATTTTAGTCGATTCATCAACTGCGGCGAACAATCTAGACCTATATTTGCGGGAGCTAATCGACTTGGGCTAGTTCCCGCCCAGCAATTCTGATGCCTCCGGCATTAAAGAGAGCCTCTACGATGCAACGCTAACCCAGTGAAAATCTATAATGGATTTTAGTGCAAGCCTTATGGATGGCCGCTGGGCTGATCGTTAACGTTGCTCAAGTATATTAATGCCAATGCTTCTTGATCGGTTACTCAAAATGCTAATCATCAACCTGCTTGTCATACTTGTCCCTTGTTCCCAATCTTTCGCCTCGCTATAAGCTTTGAGCACGACTAACTCGCTACCTAACTTACAAAATGGACAATATTGATGAATTGTTCGCGCAACTTCGCGAAGCTAGCGTCACCAAGACGATCCATCACCAGCTGTATCCTGCTATTTCTCCAAGCAGGCCTGAACTCAGCCAAGCCGGGAAAGTTGTCCTTATTCCTGGAGGCGGCACAGGCGTTGGCTACGGCATCGCGCGTAGCTTTGTACAAGCTTCTGCAGATACCGTCATCCTTATCGGTCGCCGTATCAACATCCTGGAGGAAGCTGCTGCTAAGCTGGAGGAAGAGGCAAAGAAGTCCACTACAAACACTAAGATTATTAAACAGGCTTGCGATGTGACTAATCTCAATGAAACGAGGGCATTCTGGGATTCTCTAACTGACAAGGGTGTAACTGTCGATGTCCTTATCGCAAATGTTGCGAAGGGTACGGAACCCAAGCCAATCTTTGAGCTCGGCTCAGACGAAGTCTGGTCCCAATTGGAAGTCAATGTCAAGTCCCATTTGTATTTCGCGGAGCAATTTTACTCTCAACCCACTGAGAAGAGGAAGGTAGGCCAAGAGATTTTCTTCGTTTTATATATTTCGTGTAGGAGTATGGCATCTTGTGCGTAGTGCTAATGGATTTTCTCTAGTATCTTATTAATGTTTCCTCCCAAGTAATCCACATGACAGCTCATGCCGCAGTTGCCCAACGCCCGGCATATACTTTGTCAAAGATGACTGGAACATTTCTTTTCCAAGTTATCGCCCAGAGCACGCCTGCTACAAAATTGCAAATTATTAGCTTCCATCCAGGACTCATATTCAACGATGCTTGGAAAGCAATGGGATTGGCGCCAGATTTCTTCGATAGTGGTCAGTCTCTCTTTCACATTTCTCAACATTCCTACTAGTCCATATTGCTTATAGTTACCCTCGTGTTATGTAGATGAAATTTGCGGTGGATTTGCGGTCTGGGCAGCTACCGAGCAGGCGCAGTTCCTTCATGGCAGATTTGTATGGTCGTCGTGGGATGTGAATGAATTGGCAATGGGTGAGATTCGCAAGCGGATTGATGAAGACCCTTACTTCCTGAGGAGTTCCATCGTTGGCATAAATGGGGGCTTTTAAATGTAAAGTTTGGTGCCTATCACGGGAACATATAGTGTGATGTCTAGCTCTTCAATACCTCTTGCAGAAGACAATCAGCAAAAGTGTCGCCATTAACCTGAAAAGTTTCCCAATTTAAGCCCGGGACTGAAGCGGTCGTTGGATCATTTATGGAGACATAATAGAGGTAAGACAAGACAATCGTTGCTAAAGCAATGAACTTATTTGTATTTTTTTCTTCTTTTATTTCCACTACGTGGTTAGAAGATGCGTACTGTAATTTAGCGGATAAATGCTATAATTTAGTTAGTAGAGGTAGTAGAGGTAGTAGAGGTAGTAGAGGTAGTAGAGGTAGTAGAGGTAGTAGAGGTAGTAGAGGTAGTAGAGGTAGTAGAGGTAGTAGATACAGTACATGTAGGTAGTTTAAAGTTCGCGACTCCAGCTATGGCTAGGGTGTTGGGCAACGAAACTGGGGCGTTAATTGACAGTTCTTATAATTTACCTAGTAAATACGCGCTCTAATTTAGTGCTTGAATATTCAATATAGGTACTGTAGTTGAGTGCTTCATGTTAGGATACTTTTGTCTTACACGCCCTGCTTTTTAGAGACTAAATACTGAGATATGGATACCGGATAAAGCATCCCTAGAAATAGGAGTGAGCGTCAGCCACATTAAATGGGATTAGATTTCTGTCGCATACAAGGATTCTATGACGCTGGTGATTCAGGCCAAGATAAAATGGATTAAGGGTTATATTAAGAATACAGCACTGTATTAGCCTATATCTGTCTTAGGTGAAACACTTAGCTGAAATGGAAATTTTATCCGAGACTAAAGGGATTGGGATTTACTCGGCTTTAATTGAGCATCCTTGGTGAAAGAAATATCTGTCTTAACACTAACAAAGAATTGGCCCAACAGGTCTTATATTCCGAGCCTATACGAGAAAATGGCAAAGTGCACAAAAGAAATGCCAAATATACGAGATAGCCTCGGATTGCCAGGTTGATCAGTGTAAGACTACATGTATCTGGAATATTGATCCGGGGGCTGCCCCACACCACTAGCTACACCAATGGGTGGTGGACAGAGATTACTCGCATACAAAGATTGCCTGCTCCGTATCACAACATACCTAGTATCTAATCCAGCAACGAACGAACTGGCCAACCACAAAAAAAAAGAGTTATAAGAATTCAGGCTCAATGTGATTGCTACTTGACATATTTCAGCCTTGCATGGATATACGTGTAATATATGCAGCTCTATCAAGAGAATCAACGGAGCCATGTACAAGGTACCTTTTCCGAGAATCGGGGCATGTTACGTGGCGCTGGTTCGTATTTGATACGCGTAATCAACAGGCTAACGCGTATTTTACATTCGGATCGTAAATACCCTCGGGTTTTCTTGAAGAATCTAGATCTGCTATCTGGCTAGACTTGACTAGCTGGATACTACGGTCAAAGGTTCCACCTTAGCTGGTAAACTTTAGCGAGGCTGCGACTTACTACCTCAGGGTCCCTTTTCCTTTAGACAGTTATAAATACCATATTGCGCTTCGAATTCTCTTATTAAACAACCAGCTTTTATTATTCGGCTTATTTGACTGAAGTTTTGCAGCAAGACTACAGTTACAGTGTACACAAAAAATACGTGCAACACCTGAGTTTCGTCTTCTTTAATCTTGCTTTCTTGTCTTTGCGACAAGTTCTTCAAAACCCTTTAGAGCTAAAATGCCGATCCTTGAAACACACAATGGCTATCCGCTGTGGCATTACATACCCAACCGACCAGCAGCCGTTGTCTTCACCATCCTCTTCGTGATTACGACAAGTTGCCAAACCTTTTTGATGTTCAGACATCGTTTGTGGTTCTGTATCCCTTTTATCATAGGTGGCATATGTGAGTTAGCCTTCTCATTACACGCCAAACACTACCAGTTCTCACATAGATCTCTGCAGTTGAAATTATCGGATATATTGGACGCATTATAGCATATGATGAAACGGGAGAGCTCATTCCGTACATTCTACAATCGATCTTCCTGCTTCTTGCGCCTATTCTTTTCGCTGCGTCCTTGTACATGACCCTTAGCCGCATTATTATAGCTGTTTCTGGCGCACAATACTCACTAATGTCACCCCGATGGCTCACCCGCATATTCGTCACAGCCGATATTCTCAGCTTCATGATTCAAGGCGGTGGTGCGGGTATCCTCGTACAGGGTGGCTCTAATAGCAAGGCACAGACTGGCCAGAATATTATCGTTGGCGGTCTCGTTTTCCAGCTCGTGGCGTTTGCTGTCTTCTGCTTGAATGCCCTGCTATTTCACCTCCGTTTTCGCAAGCACGGCAACATCGAAAGTTTCCGTGATATCCCCTGGCAGAGCATTCTGGTGATGCTCTACATGACCTCTGGTTTCATTATGATCCGGAATACTTTTCGTGCCATCCAGTACGCCATGGGCCAGGATGGCTATCTACTCACTCACGAATGGACTGTATATGTTATGGATGGCATGCTCATGTTTTTTACCATGATCGGCTTTGCCTGGAAGTACCCTAGCCATTTGGGCGAGTCTAAAAACCGCCGACTTGGAGATGACACCAGTCCAGGAGGAGATAAGTTATAAATAAGATTCTTTGCCATATAGTTCGAAGTTTTATAAAGTCTTGCCTAATTATTTCTCCGGCGTGGTAAGAAACATTTCTTACATTTCCTGTAGCCCTGTTATTCGGATTAGCAGAATAAGTTACAACATAGAGATCCTTTATGGATGGTAGACGCAATTTAATAGATATATAATTAAGCTATGAGTGTTTGGCTTTATAGTAATGGAGACTACGCAAAAGTCTGCTCGATAGCATATTAGAGCTCTGACAAGTGATAGATTGGAGGTTCTACAGAGTTCCACACAGCAATGGTGTATTAGGCTCATCGCTTTAACAATATTTTACATCAACGAAAAGTTGAATAGCAATTCAAGGATTTATAAATAAAGTTCAGCATTTTGTTCAATGTTTTATTACACAGGAGATCGAGGCTTATTTCATCGAGATGTTAGTCGTCGGGGAAATCGGCGAGTCCGCTAGAAGTAAAATGTGAGAGATCCATGGTCCCTACGCGGCCCATATTTGGTGAATATACAGTGTATTTCCAATAAAATGGTAGAAATCAATAACATAAAATTTATATCTCTTTTGTATTGTCTATCTTATCCACTCGTTGGCAATGCTCGAACATCTTACCACGTTTCAGAGATCTACCTGAATCAAGACTGAGGAAATTTTGGCGCAATGGCTGAGATTTGTTGCTACTTTCTCCTTTCGAAAACCCAATTATTTCTGGCGGTATCGATAAAGCAAGTGATTAAGGATTCCCTGCATTCGCGATGGTATTGGTGTCTATCTGAGCTACCAAATCTCCAAGCTGGCCTTGGTAGTTTCTAGCGTATTAACATTATGCTGCGCAAGAAATGCATTTGCTTGCCTGTGTAATGTCACTGCCCATCGCCTATCTTGATGTCTAAATTCAAGGTTATCGGCTTTAGCTAATATAACTATGCTGTGCATTTGCACCCCAAAGTCACCACCAAGATAATAAATTCGAACAGATGCAGGCTAATAATTATTCGAGTCAGTTTGACACTACTACCACATCTGTGGGGCATTTTGAGCATTCTCGTTACTAGCGAAGCTGAGGAGCTGACCCGATACGAGACGTCTCCGGGTAACCCGAGCAACCCGAGCTCGTTTCGGTACTAAACGACTGTTGCGAACGCAATGCTGCGCCACTACCAACCCGAAGCTTAGACCGACCTATAATGATACGCATGAGGCGGGCCTCATCTTAATACCATTTCCAGGACATATTGGGTCGACTCTCACATATGGGACCAGGTGAAACGAGCCATCTTGCGTGTTCCCATGTCTTTATGGCCAATGATCCATCATAGAGAAAAGGGCTAGGTCATAGAGAAAAGGGCTAAGATGTTGGGAGAGAGCCTCAAACAGCTCAATATTTCTTTTAAAAGACTACTATGCCGCAAGAATTTGATATGATATTATAAGTCAATAAAGCCTCCCTCGCTCTTTATTTTTATCTTCTTGTCAGGCTAAATTTTTATCATCTCTGCATTCACTCTTTAAATTTTTTTCTTCTCTGTTTCATTTTCTGGAAGTGGAAGGGAAGACGTTTACAGTTTAGGTTCTTGTTAAATCGTGTTGCTTGTATCCTCCGAAAGGCATATCGACAGGCGGATCTGATCATGTCATCACCAGCATCGAGTGACTCCAGCTCTTCTGGCGGCTTTTCTTTGTACCATTACTATCCAAACAAGGGAGCTGCAGGCGCCTTCGTCGCTCTCTTCACCATATCTGCTCTCACACACCTATACAAGCTATTACGATATAGGGTGTGGTACTTCGTCCCTTTTATCGTTGGATTGATATGTACGTCTTCCTTTGGATTGCTCAGAAACCCTGTGCATGGCTGACTGTGTTTGTAGTTGAGGCGGTGGGCTACTTGGGAAGGAATATTTCTGCGGGACAGTCGCCCAATTGGACGACGGGCCCGTATATCCTTCAGAGTCTGACGTTGCTTCTTGGGCCGACACTGCTTGCTGCATCCATCTATATGACGCTCGGCCGCCTGATTCGTTTGTTGCATGCTGGCATGTACTCGCTCATCAGGACGAGGTGGCTAACAAAGGTCTTCCTTTTTGGTGATATATTCTCTTTCTTTATTCAGTCTGCAGGTATGTGAAACGCGTCAAAAGTAACGGAGTGGTGCCGCTGCAATTGGACAAAGCGCAGAGGACTGAATATCATACGCATTTAGGAGGCGGCATGCTCGCTAAAGCTGAAACGAAGTCCGCGATAGACTTGGGAGAGAACATCATCACAGGAGGTCTCATATTCCAAGTCATTTTCTTCGGCTTTTTCATGATCGTTACCTGCGTCTTCCACCGGCGTATCGTGCGCGCACCCACACCGACTTCGCTCACTATTGCTATTCCATGGCAGCGTTTCCTCTACGTTCTGTACGCCGCCAGCATCATCATCATGGTCCGATCCGTATTCCGTGTCGCCGAATTTGCCAGCGGGTTTTCTGGTCCTCTGCAATCGAGCGAGGCTTATATATACATTTTCGATGCGACCCTCATGTTTATTACTTCTGGCCTCTTCATCTTCTGGCATCCAGGTAGCATAGTGGTGCCTGAGAGCAAGGGAAGCATCCCCTTGTCAGATAATGTTAGCTACAGCTACAGAGAAACCTACCCGTGAACCCTGGATTGAAGTCGAGAAGAAGGGAGAACAACTAGGGATTGAACGGCTGCTCTGAAATATTCAGAGCACTTATATATTATAGTCTAAATAGAGTCCTGTAACGTTGTGTCCTATTCATATCTCACTAATGGCAGACGAATACAACTATAGGTTCGGCATCTGTGGCAACTTTTGCTTAACGAATGTAGTCAAGGCCCCGGCTAACTGCTTCTGTTTGCGCTTCTCAAGCACATTTGAGTTATAGCTCTTTAACTGATCCTAAGCCTGGCAAGGGTAACTTTTTGAAAACGATGAACGTATGTAGTAATAGAGGAAAAGAAACACAAATATATTATAACTTTGTCTGAAGTAGTGTCAATCTTAAATAGATGCACAGTACTACACTGCCTAGACATGTTTAAGGTAAGAGTAGATCGTGATGTTAGGGTTAAAATTAGGAGATGCTGGATCAAATCCTTGGTCTCCACCCTATCTCTTCGATTGGCCAGCGAATCCACAGCCTGTGCTCCTCGTCCAAAAGATCCCAAATCTCTTGTAAAAGATGGGTCGACCACCCATACATCCACCAACAGCCACTGAGGAGCTTAATCAAAACGCAAAAATGAGCAAAAATGACTAGTGCTAGCGAGTCTCGCTGCACCAGGAGCTCAATGAAGCTATGATCCATCCTATATAGCCACGCATAGACGGTCGATGTCAAAACAACAGGTGCCACGGGCAAAGCCCCCCCGCCCATCACGTCGTGTGGTGACATTGAGTTACAGCCCTGGCTTGGCGACGAGTTGCTCGAGGCGCCAAGGACAGAACAAAAGCACATCTCAAGGTTTTCAATACTCTCCTGGTACATGGCAGCGGCCTGGGTGTCTGAGGTGGCTTGCATGATGGTCCGCCGTAGGTACATTAGCTGTGTATGTTCGACACTCGAAAGCCAAGCTGCGGACGTACGGTAGTTCCCGCTTCCATATTCCATGCGGCTGTGGCCGAGCCGGAACATGGGGCTGAATGGCCCCTGGCGTAGTTCTGTCCGCCAAGTCTCGGATATGCTTCGTATCCCTTGCATGAGAAAAACCCACTCAGCTACGCCGGAGCTACTAACGAGGAAGAAGTCACCAGGCTGGCGGGGGGAAGCCCAGGCGTAGATGAAAGTCAAGGTTGCGGCGATGTAGATGGCGGAGCAATTCTCGGCCGTGACATGCGAGAGCACGGAAGAGATCTCGCGGAGCGCAGCGCCGTGCTCGGACCGAGCAATATTCAAGTAGAACTCCCGCTTATCGCTGGCGAAGAGGGACATATGCAACGCTGATAGAGCAAAAATGCTGCGCATCACGAAGTCATGACTAAATCCAACCTTGGGAACGTTGATGCGCCAGAGGTTTTTGAGCACCGGGTCTCCGGAGAGCGTCTGGCTGGTCAGTGTGGTGAAGTTGTGTAAAAGCTCCAGGTGGATCGCTTCAAGAATCGGAATCCGGCAGGACGTCCCTTCGCCGAAGTCGTCCGAGATCAGGGCATTATCAGGGGCCGGTATCTGGGTCTGGTTCAGCGGCGATCTTGACGCGGCATTGGTGTTCCGAGGAGGAGTTGCTATCGATCGCGGAAAGTCACACTCGACGCCATGTCTTGCACAGTTGGCGCAGCAAGGCTTTCTTTCATCACACTAATTTTGTCGATGTTTGGACTTAGCGAGATTCTTATTCGGAAAATTGATTTATTGATTGAACGGATTGATCGAAATGCACAGCAAAAGGGTGGGGTCTCACTTTAATTTTTCGCCTCTTGCAGATACCGCATCCAGCCCGACTTTTCCGATGCCGCTTACGGGTACGAGGTTCTAGCAGATCTGGAGCGGTGAGGGATTCTTCATGGGCCATATCAATATTCAGCAACTTGTTTTCCAATTAGGCCCGTATCGATCAAATAAGGGAAGTTGAGTGACTTTTGCGCAAAGAGAGATTAGCCAATCGGATCCTGACTTGTAGAAACGAGAACCGCGAAATCGTTCGGGAAAGAAAAATCAACTGTATACGAGATTTCTCGGTTACGCTAGGCTAATAAATAGCTAGGAAGGTAGGTGTTAGTGGGCTGGCCCATGTCGGATTCCCTTACAAAACTTTAAGGGGCTTTTTACTCCGCTCCACCGCATACTCTTTGGCGGCCATTAGACTGATTCTAGTAAATAGTGGCCAGGGTTCATAGCCTACTTCGTAACTCTGTGAGGGAATCCGGAAGTAGTACCCGCCAGAACTCATAGATCTATACACGACAGATAAGCTTCCGTGGCTTAGTACCCCCGGTATTCTCAGATGACGAATCTGTTGACGTATCATTACTGATATTGTGTCGCTATGAAGAATAGTCTCACGTAATGACGTATTAGGTCATGTCTCATAGTTTTGCATAATCGCCGGTGATTTCCACTGTTCAGGCAAGTTCAAGGAAGGACCTATGTTTATTCGGCAAAGTACAATACGCCAAATATCTATATTGTAATTGGATTGGACCTCGGACGCTTAAATAATTTGTCAATAGTAGGAAGATGTCAGTGTTGTGCTATGCTAGCTAATAAAAACTCTATTACTGACAGCTAAATCTTCGAGGTGAGGTACAGGTTAGTTGTTAGGTAGTCTGGAATACATTAGTATGTTCCCGGAGTGTTAATTGGTTAACTGAGCGGCATATTGTCATGTATAAAGTGATTTTCTGAATACAGGGTCGTATCACATTAAGCAACTGGCAGAATATATGTTGCTTATGAGAGTAGCATTTATTCACTGAGCTTTGTCTAAACCCTTTCTAAAGTATATTATTAAAGCAAATGAAACGAAGAGCTTAAGTGGTGTTAAGTTGTGAAGTTATATCTATATATAAAGTAGGTAGCGTAAGTTAGAGATTATTTATCTTTTATACCAGGGCTAATTTGAGTTAACGCCTACTCTCCACGAGAGATCGTACACACCTAAGACGCAATGTTAAGAGAAAGTAAGGGGAGGAAAAATAACGTTCGGCAGATCTATGTTTGAGGTAACGTCAAAAGCTGCAATTCATTAAAATTGAAAATCCGACGTTTGGCGCGCTGTTAGTCGAGGCTAAAGTAACGCCAGGAATGGCCATGCAATCGATACGGCGTGCATATTGAGACATGCTTTATTGAATCGCATAAGTATGTCCGAACGCTACGACTATTCCCCACAAGTGACTCGGTTTTCGGGGACATGTTCTCACTAAGGCATTGCATATCATATTGCAATGCTTACTAATATTCTCCTTCTTTCTCGTTTTCTCATTTCTATTTTAAGTTTATCTTCTCGTGCATGTGATTCTCTACTAAATCTGCCAATTACGTTCCAAGACGTGGCTACTTACGATTTGATACCGACTTGGACATTGATGTTATCAGCTCAATTGAAGAAATTGGTCCCAATCTTGCTTCTGGAACCACTCTTTCACCGACCCTAGTGCTACCGGAACACCTAAATCTTCCGGCGTCACGATATTCTGATCGACTTTCGCACCATCATACCCAAATTCAACGCACCAACCCATCAAATCAGCTAGACCTTTTGTGATGTCAGAATCATCTGATCCGGAACTTGAAACGTGGCCAATAAATTCGATGCCTTTTTCCAGGGTTTCTGCAAAAAGCTCGGCAAGTTGCCGCGGACTGAGAAGCTCGCGGACACCAATCAGCTTTTTGCCCGGTGCAGCTCGAAGCAGAGCATATACAAGAGCGCCAGTATCACCAACAGCGGAGAACCACGGAAGAGGAGTGCTGGCCAGGGGCTCTGCGATTGCAAGCGTGAGAGAGCCTTTGCTCTTGTCCTGATATCTTGTTAGCAAGAAACTGACCTAAACTGAAGATACGCTAAGGAAATTATCATTGAGTTGTCGGGAAAGCTTACCAATTTTGGTCGAAAGAGAGCGCCTAAAGGTCCAAAATAGTTTTCAAGGTAAAAGGGGGCGTAAAATACGCTTGTTTTTGCCCATAGTTTCGGATGCGTTTGTCTACCATATTCCTCGGCTATTCCTTTCGAATCAAATTGGAAGACATGCGTATACTTACCACTGCTTAATTTTTTCGTGTCTGGTAAGCTGGAAAATATGAATCTTTCGAGGCCATCAAGGTTAGCTGCGGCGTCAATAATGTTCTTGTTTTGTTGAGTCTCATATTCTCTGATAAAATGTCCAATGCTCTGACCAGCTGCAGCAGCCTTCTGGTGCTGCAAAGGATCAGCCATAGGGTTCCAGTAATCGGTGACGCTGTAGATGGCGGATGCTCCTTTGAAGGCAGCCTCTAGAGATGTAGGATCGTCGAAATTACCAACGACCATCTCTACCCCTTGTGCGATCAATGCAGCGGCTTTGGCCGATGATAGGTCCCTAGTAACGCCACGAAGTGCGTAGGGAGAGGGTGATAATGATAGAAAATGGGCAAGCACAGACCCGCCTTGAGTACCAGTGGCACCGAGAACAACTAGAATGGGTTTTGCTAGAGACATGGTCGTATGTTGTAACGAAATGTAGTAGGTAGCAACATAAAATGCGAGATTGTGACAATATCGGCACATTATATACCTTCACAGTTCCTCAATCTAGCTAACAAATTCTTCTAATTCCGCATCCCGCGTTGTACCCCTTGATCAATCACAAATGCTTGCGTACTACATGGTACAGCGGCGCGAAGTTCCAAACTGCGTTTAGTTCCCCTTGGTTCGATTCATTTGCCTTCCGTTATGACCAATTGCAAGCACGGTTAGAAAAATATCCCCAGAAAAATCTGGACTTGTCATGTCGAGGTCTTGTGCAAATTCATGCAAAGAGCTTAGCCGCTCCCCAACCTCTTTGCCGAGCTTAACTCCTGCAGCAGCAATCCATGCCTGGGGCGATTCGGCCAACCACAGACCCGGCCTTCTATCAATTGGGAGTGACTCAAAGAAAAGACAGTTTGAGCAAAACCCGCGCTTTAAACTAAGGAAAAATAAAGCTACGGCATGTGAAATGATTATGGTTCGTCGAACGCTTTCACCAAAGAGCCATGTTTGCCACGGAGACAAAGCGGCAGGTAGCTTGGGTTGCGCGTATGTCAACAAGGTCTGAGTCCAGACACACAATATATCAATAGCCTTTTCGGCATTTACTCGTTCCACTGGATCTGAGCTAAATAGGGATACTGTCATGTGAATCAGGAGAGCTTGAACTGCTGTGAGAGCTTCTAGTATTGGTACTGCTTCAATGTCGACTTTAAGCAGGCGTTTGAAACCCAGGTGGTTGACTCCTCCAAATTGGTTCTCAACCAACATTCCGTAATGATTGTAGTTGCCTTGCATATGTAACCCTGGATGGATGAACATGGCCGGCTTGCGCTTCCACAAAAGATCGTGGACTGATTGAGCGACTAAATGCATGGTATCCAATATAATTGACTCTTCAGGGTTGCAAATTCCTGGGATACTGGAAGGGCAGGATGCAAAAGTTTTCATGACGCAGTAACCAGATTCGATATCATTGAATGTACTAGGGGCGGCTTTATGATTTTTCTCACTATCGACTGCCGATGCGCTGAGAGGCTCGAGATCGTATACGCATCGAAGTCCCTTCATGGAGCAGCGTTCACACTGTGGGATCTGGATGGTGCACTTGCGTTTAGAGGATGTGCAGTTGCGACATGCTTTCCGAATAGTTGCCATCTTAAAGTCGAGTCATAGAATGTACGACTTTGAAAGGTAAAAGCTTCATGGCAGGAGGCTGAGACACTTTGGTAAAGTCTTTTTGAGCTGAGGAAGGGTCTTTTTCAGGAATACGCTCCGCTAGACCAATTGAGTTTAGATCCCGCAGGTGTAGTAGTTGTAATGCGGAGAGCAAACCGCCGACGTTGGAGCGGTGTGGGTCTTTTGTTAATAATTTATACCTACCGTGCGGAGTAAATCATTGCTAAATAAGCAACAGATTTGCCTATTGTATCAGTGAATTTATCTAGAATAAGTAACTTTATCTAGAATAAGTAATTGTACAAGCAGGAGCGGAGCCGGAGCATTTGGACTTCTTCCGCTACCCATGTTTTAGGCCAGTGTCCAAAGTATAGTTTTAGAATCTCGGGCCAATTACAATCCGCCCCCTTATTAACTTCAATTATTAATTCATGCAACTCTAAGTATGGCAGGAAAATTGATATAAAATACTTGATGTGCTCTTTTAGCCATGCATTTTGTATTGGGACCCTTTGGCTAGCAGCATTTAGCGTTGAGAATGACACCGTCAACTCAACCCCGCAAGTCAGTACTTATTACAGGCTGCTCTGCCGGTGGCCTAGGTGCAGCCCTCGTGCTGGCCTTTCAGAAACAAGGATATCTTGTATTTGCAACAGCTCGATCCCCTACAAAGATCCCGGCCACTCTGAGAGATCTTCCAAATGTCTATGCCCTTTCGCTGGACGTGACATCTGATGAATCTGTCCATGCCGCCGCCGAGTCTGTCAAGGTAATACTCAGAGGGAAGGGACTCGATGTGCTGTTCAATAACGGCGGGATAGGTTACAGTTCAGGTCTACTGGATCTAGATCTAGAACAGGCAAAGCAGCTCTATGAGGTCAATTTTTGGGGAGTCATCCGTACGACACAGGCATTTGCGGAGCTTGTGATCGAGGCAAAAGGGGCCATCGTCAACCAAGGCTCAATTTCTGGTGAGAGCTATGAACCGTTCAATTGTAGGTCCAGCTCTCTAGTTCTTAAAACAAAATAATTGTGAACTAAAGCTTGGATGACTAGCAATCTATGGAAGCTCCAAGACGGCGTTAGCCATTGCAGGCGAGGCATGGAGGCTTGAGCTGCAGCCACTGGGCGTGCGGGTAATCACAGTGCAAACAGGTGTTGTTGAGTCGGGATTTTTTGAGGGCCTGCAGGGCTTTAAGCTTCCAGAAACCTCGTACTATCGACCCATCGAGGACCAGTTGCGGCGGAGAGCTGAAGGAGAGGCTGGATATAAGGCAATGAGGGCAGACCTATACGCTGAGCAAGTGGTAAGAGATGTGGTCAGTGGAAAGAATGGGAAGATTTGGCGGGGAACTATGGCAGCTCCCGTCAAATATTTAATGTGGTGGCTTCCGACATGGTTGGCTGTAAGTGGCTCAAACATCTCGAACTGTGCTGCACGACTCGCGAGGCACTTTAAGAGCCCAGCTACTTTGACATCGCTAACAGTTAACGTTTTTATAGGATTATCTTCTGACGGGATTGATTCCAGGATTTGCAGAGTTTTACAAGAATAAAAAGCAGGCATAGGTTGGAATGATACTTCTCGCTCTTCCCTTGGATAGCCTAGATATTTAAGGAATTGGGGGGTATAACATTGCGTGCGTATAATAACTGCATCTCACAGTCGGGCTCGGTGTGAGAGCCTCCATCCATGCGTGCTCATCCGCTGGTTCAAGGCTGTCCTCTAGTAAAGAACTGATGGAGACGAATATGGAACCGTGTGCACTTTGGACAGCGCGGCTCCAGATCCGGGCAGATACTTGCCTGTATGTAGCAGATTTACGAGAACATCCATACTCATACAAGCCGTCCTTTGTGTTCCTCAGCTTCCCAATCGTCGCTGGAGCGCAAGGATACGAGAGCTGACGCCGGTTTCATTATGAAAAGATAAACCTCTGTAAATATATCTTTAAAACAATTTTTTTTAAAAAAGTTAATTATTAGCTATGATTAAAACATCTTTGGCTAATTAATCTAGTATATGGTTTGTAATATCATGTTGAATTGAATGCAATTTCTATTTAATTATTACTTTACATTTCATATTAAGCCTATATATTTGCTACTCTTATTAGACATAGTAATATAATAGTAGCGAAAATTTGTTTTAAAAATATTCAAATAACTAAGCTATCTAATGGATATGTATAGTTACTAGCGTCTAGAAAATAGCGATCCATCTCAGTATGGAATTCTCCATGTAATCTATTAATAAATAAATTGAGAATTGAATTATAAAGATTTTGAATGGTGCGTTCTTTGTCACGCCAGTGATGGCGGACAAAGACACCACGGCATTTATCGTTGCCAATATATGGTGCACCATTACCTTGGTCACAAGGGATGGCACGTAACTCATCTGGCCCAGTGTAATCGTAACGTATATAATATCCAAAGGCTGCTTGCTCATGCGCCCATTCCTTTAGCCAATGATCGCATTTCTGGTAACGATCGCTGGTTGGGCAGCTTTCCCAGGCATCAAACATCTCTAGTGTGCGATTGCTCTGCTGTGCAATGACAAAACCTGTGTTCCAAAGTAATCGGCCCTTATCATCTTCGTTGAACTTCTCATTTGGATCCTCCGCCATGGCGACAAGAGTATCAGGCTTTATATTCCACAGACTCATCAACCATTCAATTGGAAGGTGATGGTGAACAAATTCGGCATCTGCATCGAGGAAGACCACAATATTATGAGACTTTAGAGCTTCTTTTATGATAGGAACTTTAACCCAGGTGCCATATCGGTCATTGTAATTGGGGGCTCGAACAAGTCGGTAGTCATATCCATGGATCAATGCTGCAAAGGATTCCGTTAACTCTAATCAAAAAATGAAGGAAATAGACGGTGGCAATATCCTACCATAGAGGTAATGGTTTATAAAACCAGCAGTCCTGCCAGTTATCATAGAAAGATCTGGTTTCTCACTATTCAGAATCTCTCCAGTGTTTGCATTAGGCCGGCTATCGATGTCGAGAATAATGAGCTTCTTGGAAAGTGGTTTCGTCCACCGATGGGCATCGCTCGGAATCTTGTATTCTTCGCCATTGTCGGCGACAAACGAGTCTGCGAGTAAGTTGTGCAAGTATGGTCTCCATAAATGTTTTGCTATGTTGGATATATCTGTCGGACCAGCAGGCATTCTGTCCCCAAAGCTCGTTCTAAAAGAAAGAATATGATGAATTAGATATGCTCTTATTGAAAGACTGCTTCTTGTTAGAAGCTAGTAAAAGGATTGAAAAAAAAAACTAACAGTGGTGATAAAGCCACTTCAGCCATATAGAATCCGGATAAATAAAGACCAATTCCGTATACGACTAAGAAACTCACTACTGCCAGAGGTAATTTGAAATGTCGCCATCTATACTGCCATCTGTTTAGCTCTGGAAAGCTGAACCAAGTTACTCCTCGAATAACTTGTCCTTGCATTAGAGCTGCGGTCCATCCGGCTCGCATGGTGAAAACTTGTTGCCTCTTATCACTTTATGAACGACCAGATATATTCTCGCCTCAGAACTATCCAAAGATACCTAAGAGACATTATATACAAGTAAATTGATATTCTTCAAACAAAAAATTACAAAGAAAATACGAGATACCACTAAACATTTGGATGGGTGGGTCAAGTTGAAGGCAATCGAGAACATCGAAGAAGACGATGCAGGGCCTTTTTTTTTTCCTTTTTTTTTTGGCGCCCCTCTCATTGAGAACCAATGCATACCTGTGATAGTGAGAACTTCTGCCTCCATGTATCAACTACATCCATGAATAAGCCTGCGCCCCTTTTGCATGCGTAATTCAGAACGTAATCTATATAGTCTTTGCTCTCCCCCACTCGATCCATCGATAATAGCACTCGGCTGCATGCAGCAATAAGCTGATAAAATTGTAAACTGGTAGGCTATAATCATAGCTGTTGGGCCTGAAGTGGGAAGGACCGTATAAGATATGTTGTGGAGCATCGAAAATCTCGTATTGATCCGCTTGGTACGCAGTGCTAGAAGGCAACAACTTCGCGATGGGACCCATGCACATGCCAGGATCACGACTAGCGTTGCTGTTATGCTTAATAGACCGCGAACTAACCTATCAAAAAAAGCTTCGCCACAACCAACATTATTATCAAACCAATGAGAACCCATGCGATGACCACAAGGAGAACTGCGTCGTGTTCAATTAGTGTTGACTGGGATTATATGGCGCATGCGTCAAGAATCATAGATAGTCAAGTAAAATTTTAAGTCTCAAGTATGTGTTATCCATATTTTTACAATTTCTCTGTCCTAATTTTATGTAAATCTCCTCTTTTAGGATAAAGCCTCCATATAGGGAGGCAAAAAGAAAGCTACTGTAGATGTCCTCTTAATTTGCAGCTCTGGTTAGTCAAGCTTGTTTAAAGTTGAGAATTAATTGTTTTATATTTTCTTAACAATAAAATATTGCATAATATTGCAGCACTACAATACGCCTTTTTATACTCAATGTGAAAGGGGAAAGCTGCGGCAACTGGCGGTTGGCAAAAGTCTGTCTTATAACTCATTACCAAAAGCTTTGAAGTGAGATCAACACAATCCTTCTAGCTACGTTATTCACAATAGCTGCAGCCATCTAGTTGGTCTCGTTAGTCATGGGAGAGATTACAAACTTACTGGCATAGCCGACTTAGTGGCCTAGTTCCGCGCTACATATGAAGATGTGGAAACATCAATAAGACGAAGATGTGTAGTTGTTTCTGATGTGTATGGAATACTGAAAGAGAAGAATGGGATCCTATAGATAGAACAGAATGAAGGCAGAGTCCCAATCAATTCGCCGATGAGAAGACAACTCTCACGATGGATGAACTACCTTTCATCTCTGATATTGTCACTAAACTTAACGATATTAACGCGTCAACTACCTATATTAGCGAGGAAGAGTAAACGTTCATTAATAATAGAATATGGAACAGATATATAGCTAATAGTCAAGAAGAAATCCATAATAAGCTAATATTATGAAGTATCAATCAAATTACAACTTTAATCGAGAATGCATTGCTTTTACCGCTGAGTTTGGCCAGCACGTGTCGCTGTTTGAAGCGACTTTAGCAGTCCAAGATAGCCAACATCTAGACCGCAAACTACATTGACCGCGCGTATGGCCCCTTTAGTGTTCACGCCTTTTCTTTGCATCCTGGTGGCGTTTCCACTGGGCTGATGGCCTACATACCAGCTGAGATGATTGACTCATTCAAGAAGGATGATAATATTACTAAGAAAATGATGAACCCTCCCCAGGGAGCAGCTACTGTTGTCTGGGCAGCTGTTGGTAAAGTCTGGGAGGGCAAGAGCGGGAAGTATCTGTCAAATTGCGGCATTGCAAATGAAGCTAAAGGCGATGGGTTTTTGGAAGCGGGTGCAGCTCCGCATGTATATAGCGCCGAAGAGGAGGATAAGCTTTGGGAGTTAAGTGCTAAATTGGTCGATGTTGATGAAGATAGTCAATAAGAACGAGATGTTGACCTTAGATCTGGTCATGATTGTCGATTAGCAGCTGTAGGGATGAACTGGTGTTAGCCAAAGGGCCAAAGGCTGCCACTACACACAGACAGCCAACTATAATAGAAGAGACCATTTCTTTACATCTAAAAGAGATTGTCTTGATGGCCCTGGAAGAGACGATGACAAAATTACTAATGGTACTGAAATGCCTGGTGTTTATAGAGGAAAACCTTCCGAAACATGGTGATGAGATGCCAGATCACGTATGTTAAGTCTTTGGAATTTTGGTATTAAAAGTCCAGGCCACGTCTCAGGTTCCTTCTCAACGGATTAAAGGGAATCACGCTTTTCGTTAATACTTTTCTCTAATTTTCTTTGTGTTCTAGAAGAGCCTTGCGCGTTCTGAGGTACCCTTCCAGATGCCACAGAGAAGGCCCAATCACGCGAAGGGCCGACAGATATGGTTCTTGTTATGGTTTTAGTTTTAAATGAAATACACAAATTCAAGATGACCATGTATAATAATATTGATTGTCAGGCATTCAAAGTGGTAATTCTATGTCAAGATCAACTACCTCAAAGAATAAACCAGACAGTTATGGAAGAAAGTCCGGATATTTAGTGGGATATAAGTGCTGGAAATGGGCATAAAGCTACCGAAGCTATTGTTACATACTCAAGGAAAGGATAGCAAAGATTCTATTGCCAATTCAGAACCAGCGGGAATACTAAACTAAAATCTTTGAGCCTGAAGACAGCATGTTCAAGATGACTGTACTTGAGACGGAACAAAAGCTGAACTAGTATAATTTCATGGTGGGCAGCGAATTCCTACGGTTTGTCGAACCATAATTCCAGTTTGATATCCTTCCCATTATTACCACACAGTTATGTCATCGACGGACAGGGAGTCTGGGGAATCGCAGCTGGATGGTTGTTAAGCAACTATATGCTCATCATGAGTAACTATTCGAACTATCACAAGGATATTATTCAGTTCAAACTCAGGTAACCTTTAAGGTTTAGGATCTCAGTTAGGAGATCTGGCTGCTCCAGGACTTTCCATTTCCGAATACAGTGAGGCAAGGGTTAGAAGTTGGCTGCCCTTTCTCATCAATATATTAACTACAGAAGTCGGTAATTCCTTCATCATTATTTTAATTTCTTATTCGGGCAAACCCTCACTAATATTTTCTAGCATACCTCATTTCTCCAAAAGGCAGTTAGGTTTCTATTTGACCCCGCAGGGAATAAGAACCCTTGTAAGAAATTAGCTTTCTTTTTCATGAAATTAGTTTTACGCCGCCTTCATTAGTGTCATACTTTCATTCACAGTATCACTTTAATCCGAAGCTTCTATATTCGTGCTAGGAAAGACTATGCCTACTACCCCTTACAGTATCTAGTCGACTACAATATCGCAATCTGCTGTGGTATTATCTCATTCATTATATATATATATATATATAATGGGGCGATGCCAGTGAGTGAAACACCCTTTCTTGTCGCGCTAATGAACAGGTTCGCGTTGTCCTACCATACAATTGGATATACCTTTTTCCCCCGTCCCTGTCATCTTCCTCTGAACTTATGCACTACCACCGCGCCCGCCGCCTTTGGATGTTGCTAATTCCGCCGAAGGCCCTGATTCCCTACCCCACCTGGTGTTTTTACCCAATGGCGTAATATCGATACGCCAAGTCAGTATAGTCTCTTCCTTAGGATTAGGTATTAGGCTGCGGTTAATATCAGAGTGCTGTGCCTGTCGGTGCTATAAAGAGTTAAGTGCGCCTCAGCCCAGCTTCTACTTACTGTCAACCCCGCCAGGCGTGAGTGAGACTATAGCTGTCATTCGCTTGGGTTCTGTAAATGTCGGAGTTATAAATACCGAGCACATGTCAAGTCCGTGCCTCTGGCGCTTGCATAAAATCCACCTATCCCGACCGTTGTTAGGTTGCGTTCTTGCAATGATCGAATTTTGTACCGAGGCTATGATGTTCGGCGATAGGCCGAGCACACCTCCCTCTGCAAGTATCGCAATGCGAAAACAGATTTGGGCCCCATGAGGATGGATAACTATTCGCCTGCCACACGTGGATACACAGTGATATAAGGTTCCGAAAAGGGTTGACATGAATTATACTATGGCTATGAGGATATTTATGAAGTACCGTGCCACCATCTTCTGGCCTTCCTGGCTCCAGCCCCTTTCTTTCTAACCCTGCTACCTCATTACTGTTGGTTGAGCATCGACTTTCCCTGCAAAACCAAAGGAGCCATGCGATTCACTGCACTTTTAGGCGCGCTGTCGTCGCTGTCGACACTGTCAGCCGCCCTTACCATTGGTGATGTTATGCGCAATAGTATCACCGCCTTTGCAAAGCAAGAAGTTGCCCGACAGGAGCTTGAAAAAAGAAGCCTGCTCTCAGATATTCTGGCGGATATTAAGAATCTCGCCGAGTGTAGTTCTTGTGAGGTGATTAAGATTTCCAATAATTGCTCTTTTGATAGAACTCTCTTGACTGATCCGCCAATGGATTCCATAGGCTTTACTTGATGTTCTCAAAGTGTTGGCTCACCTGGGCAACAAGGATTTTGTGGACGTCATCGTGAAGGTTTGCCAGACGCTTGTATGTGAACATCATAACGGAACGGGCTGAAATGCAATTATGAATGCTTACTCGCTATCCCATAGGAGGTTGAAGACGACGATGTCTGGTATGTTGTACTGTTGTTGCTGCGGAAGATCGCTTCTCTCTACCAAACTATTTCTAACTCTTTTGATCGCCAGCTCCGGAGCCATTGGTCTTGAAGGGCCTATTTTAGCACACTCGCTCCGCCAGATGACTATTGGAACCAAAACATCGACCCTATTCTGCTTGACTGTCTTCGGCCTGTGCCAATGGCCCGATGTCGACACCTCGTATTCTCCATCCATGACAGCCAAGCCAGCGACCTTGCGTCCCGCATCCAGTGGCAAGACGCCGATCAAGGTGGTACACATTAGCGACATCCACGTTGACCTAAACTACACCGTCGGCGCAAGTTGGAATTGTACCAAGAACATCTGCTGTCGTAGCTACACGACCGCCGATGAGCCGGGAAACAACAACACCCCCGCCGGCGCGTATGGCAACGTCCACTGCGATACGCCGCTGTCGCTCGAGGAGAGCATGTATGCCGCCATCGAGTCCCTCGTGCCGGACCGGGAGTTCACAATCTTCACGGGAGACGTGGTTGAAGGCGCTGTGTGGATGGTTACCGATGCTGAAGTAACTAATGACCTCAATGACGCGTACACGCGTATGCAGGCTCTGGGCAAGACGTACGCTGTGACAGGAAACCATGATGCTTGTCCAGTCAACTCCTTCCCCCCGGCAGATATCGATACTACCATCAGTACACAGTGGGCATATGACGCCATGTCGGCAAACTGGGAGACTTGGATCGGGAACACGGCGGCCACAGGAGTATCGTCTAATTATGGCAGCTACTCTGTTGTCGACAGCTCTGGGCTCCGTATTATCAGTATTAACACCAATTTCTGGTATAAGCAAAACTTCTGGATGTACGAGAAGGACTGGGAAAGCGACCCGTCTGGCATGTTTGCGTGGTTGGTTTCTCAGATGGAGCAAGCTGAGGCGGCAGGAGAGAGGGTTTGGATTCTTGGTAGGTTCATCGGGTATTAATTGCATGCGCCCAGGGAGTATGATGGCGAACTAACGTCTATACGAAGGCCATATGCCGATGGGCGCATCAGATACTTTCCATGACGCCTCCTACTACTTTGGTAATTCAGTTCTGCCAAGCTTACTCACAAGAGTGCGCTGACGATTATCAGATTTGATCATTCAGAGATTCGATGCTACAATCGCTGCAGTCTTCTACGGGTTCGCCTTCCGTTAATCTTAGGGCTTTGAGGGTAGCCCACAGCTAACGAGGCATGCAGTCATACGCACAAGGACGAATTCGAGATCGCGTATAGCGACTACACTAACCAGGATTTCTCCACTGCTACTATGATGTCTTACATCGCCCCAGCGCTCACGCCTACCTCAGGCAACCCAACGTTCCGGTAAATGCTCGAAGAGAGATGTTGTGTACCCTTTCATACAACGGCTAACCCTTTCTTGAAGTGTTTATGACGTTGATCCGGTGACCTTCGGTATCCTGGACATGACGGTCTATTACGCGGCCATCGATTCGGATACGTACCAGACCAACCCAACATGGGAGGTTCTGTATTCAGTCAAGGACACCTACGGCAGTCTTCTCGGTGTCACCGACGTCGCGACAGAGCTTACGCCTGCATTCTGGCACAACGTCACCGTTCTTTTCGAGAGCAACGATACGGTGTTCCAAGAGTACATCGGCCGCAAGACCCGCAACTACGATACCTCGACATGCACTGGCTCCTGCAAAACAGCGGAGATATGCCAGCTACGTGCGGCGCAGTCGCAGTACAACTGGTGAGTTTATTCTATATCTACCTCTTCTTCTTACCAAACGTCTATGCTAAACATGAAAATAGTGCGACCGTTAAGCCTGGCATCAATTTCAAGCGTGATACCACCACTGGTGTTGCTACAGCAGGAGAATGCGATGGATCTCAGGCTATCCCAATCTTCTCGTCAATGGCGAACTCGACCGGTGTTCAGGCGCTGCAGGATGCGCTCGTCAGCATTCTGGGGAGCGCGATCTTGAACATAACGGTTCCGTCGAACTACACAGTTAATGGAACAACTATTTAATGTAGTTATGACGATTTGCTTATTCGGAGAGAGAGCGGATATGGGTCTATACGCATTGTGAGATGAACTCATTATAACATTTCTTTTACAAATACGATCTTGACGCAGGAGCATGTTTGAAGATTACGACAGGAATCAACCCATGATATTTTCAGACTAGACATTCCACATGTCAACCGATGAGGTAATAAAGGTTTTTCTGGTATCAGAATGATGGATTGTATGGCGCCAAATGAGTAATGTGCGCCTATAGTTCCTTCATTCTCCCGCAAGACATCTGGCCCCATACTATGGCCGATATCAGCTATTTCTCAGCAGAAACTCGAGAATGACAGCACTTCGGGCCTTTTCTCTCCAGCAATCTTGTAATTTGCATCATTTAATTTAGTCATGTTATCTCCATAAAAATATAACGTATTGTTGAGTCTCAATGCAGCCATATTAAAAAATCTAAATAGATCATAGCGATCTGGGTCAAATCTTATTACGGGCAGTATAGTTACTGAGAAGGATCCATGACCGCTTCATCACGATATCTACAATCAGATTGGTTGTATAACTATTGTTGTGGCCGAGATTGAAGAGTGGTTCCTGCATCCGTAAAAGGTTGCTTTGTCCGGTTGGTGGGATTAGACTCGAGTTCTAAGTGGAAAAGTCGGATACGTACTGTCTTGAGAGCCTCAGCCAGTACAATCGAGACAATCAAGCATGTGGCTTACATTAAAAATGGCTCTTACGATACTATCTCTCTAAATACCAACGGAAGTTCCCGGAGGTCTTTTTCAGAGGGTAAAGATTTATCCTAAGCGTCCAAATCGGTTCGAGGAATGGAGCATTTCCCAGTAGAAGTACTCTTATAATCCCAACGGGCACGTGTTCCTTCCCAGCTCAGTCTATTGGATCAGAAGCAGCAAGATCAACTTGATCCTGCTCTTCACAGAGGCATATATTTGGCACTCTATTTACAGATACATACAGTTGGATTTCCTTAGACCCGGTTAATTTCATTATGCATACCTCTACCCTGGACCAAAACATAGAAGAATTTCGTGGTGATATACTTTAAAAATGCGATTTCTGCCCCTAGGCATAACTTAGAGTGAAGTGATGTTGCTACTTTGCAAAGGAGTTTGCTAGAATTTTAATTTTTCTCAAAATGAAACTAACTCTCGTTACTATTGTTTTACTCGTACTCAGAGGGCTGGCAGCAAGCCAAGCTGGCGCCAGAGTCGGAGCAGGCCCAGGGACAATCAGTGCTCAGTTTCCGCCATATCTCGGAGGGAGCTCTCCATGGTTTTCAGGCAAGTCTAGATTACCCGCCTGGCATCCTCATACTGACTGATCACGTTTTCAGGCCCTGACGTTCACAATATCTCATATCAGACCCCGGCTGGTTGTTCCGTTGACATGGTAGCATTCACGAGCCGGCATGGGTCTCGCTACCCAGATCCTGGTTCCTACTCTGTATGGATGGCATTGCAATCAAAAATCCAAGGCGCACCGCCATTCCAGGTTCACGAGCCGCTGTCGTTCATATCAACATGGAAGCCAGTGTTGCGCAATCCTGACCTGGAGATGTCTCAGATTTCTCTTGGCGGCTACAAAGAGCTGTACGATATGGGCTATACGTATCGCACACGATACCCACAGCTCTATTCTGAAAATCAGACGTTCGTGGCGTGGGCGAACATGTACCAGGAGCACCAGCCTCGCGTAATCGACTCGGCCCGCCTGTTCGTGCGCGGATATTTAGGTCCGAATGCCACAACGCTGGGCTCCATCTACGTGCTCAATAACACAGACCCGCGCGCCGTCGCGAACTCACTTGCGCCGTCAGATCTCTGCCCCATGTACCGCGATACCTCTGGCGGGATCAATGCGACGACATGGAACAATATTTACTTGCCAGCCTTTGCCGCCCGTCTCAATGCGCTTATCACCCCTCCCGGTGCCTTGAACTTCACAATATCAGACGTCTCGCAGTTCCCGGTACTCTGCGGCTTTGAGTCGCAAATAACAGGCACAACGAGTCCATTTTGTGCCTTGTTCACCGAGGATGAGCTTCGCGGCTTCGAATACGCGCAGGATATTCGGTATTACTACGGCTCTGGCCCCGGCGCCGTCAAGAACAACACATTCATGCTACCCTTTCTCTCCGCAGTGATATCGCGCTTCGTCGACGGCCCGGGCAAGGAATATATGTCGAAGTCGTTGGCACCGTACCGCCTGCCTCCCCTTATTGCTACGTTTACGAACGACGGCCAGATAAACCAGCTGGTCTCGAGCATTGGAGTGTTTGATAACGAGCCGTCTCTACCGCCTACGTACATCCCTAATGACCAGAAGTATATCGCCTCGCATTTTGTGACTATGCGTGGGACAATTACGTTTGAGAGACTGACCTGCGATGGCGCGGACGGACCCTACGTTCGTATCCTACTGAACGATGCGATCTACCCCGTTGTTGGATGCGACTCTGGGCCTGGCCGCTCATGTCCATTAGCGCAGTACCAAGAGATCGTAGCTAACAAGCAAAACAAGTCAGGCAATTTTGTCCATAACTGCTTTGGACCGCAGTCATGTGCTGTTGTCCAGATGTTGGCAGCCGAGGGATTGCAAGCCAAAACCACATTTCTGACAGATCTAGACTTGCCATGGGAATACGTCGTTCAACCCTGATAAACCTATACCTTATATAACATAAAGGAAGCGCCCTAACTTCAATCTGCGTTGAATTGTGCAATAGAACTAGGCTTGTTTCGAACTACTTAAGCTACTGCTTTTCTTCGCTATACCGAAGTGTGACGTCTGCGTCAATCGACATGTATAGAGCTTTGTATTCATTATTGATCATACGTTATATCTATTCTAGTATCACTTCAGAAAATAATCTAGCAACAAGTAGTCCTTTTGATTGAACAAACAGGGAACTGCTTCTCACTCCTCCTCTTGTTCTGCAATAATCACAAAGATACTTACTTTTTTTTTCGTCTAAGTTTTCATACTCTGGTTAGCTCTGGTTGAATGCACATCTTCATATTTTTATGAGCTAGTCAAAAAAAGAGCGTTCTTTTGGCGAATTAAGTATGGTTTGCCGTACTCTTCCTGGGAAGCTGTTTCGGCTAGTTCTAGACTTGCAAAATCTCAATTCAGATGTTCACTGAAGTTTTTTTAGGTAAGAAAAATCTGGAAAATAGCCATAAAGCGAGATAGAATTGAAAATACGTCAAAAAGTAATAGCTACTTATAAATCGGATACAGAATAGATTACAAATATTAGTGATATGGTTGGGTTAGCTTAGAGGCACACGTAATAGTAAGGCCAGTAAGAGCCAATTAGTAACGCAAACCCCGATCGCAGCGCATAGATAACAAAGTACGAATAATGCAGCACGGAATTGTAGTAGTTGCTCCGATCTAAGGCTCTAGACATCAATCCTCCGCAGGCCCCACAGTACGAAAATCCCTCCGAAGTAATGGTAGATCTTCCGCGTCTAGGACACTAAATATGAACAGTTGGTGGAAAAGAATAGCCTACCGCGACTTGACCAATCCGGAAGGAAACATTAATTTACTGCACAAAAAGGAGATGACGGGGCTATTCGATATATTGACCTTGCTACAGATTTGATCCTTATAAATAATAAGCACAATTACTGCGGAAAGGAGAGATGCGCCACCCCTTCTCAATAAAATGCCTGGGCTGAGTTTTGCACTTTCTTTTCTCACAACGCTGCCGAGATCTATTCGGGAAGCTATTATGCCTGATATGCTCATTCCCCCGATCACGAATGAGCCTTCCAAGGTTCAACTTGCTCGTATCAGTCATGTCTACTTTGAACACCCCAATCTAGACAAATTTAGAGAATTCGCAAAAGATTTTGGATTTGTCGAAGCCAAGGTTGCTAAAGATCATATATATTTTCGTGGGTACGGTATAGACCCTTATGTCTACGTGGCAACCAAAAGCAAAGACGGTAAGCCTCGGTTTCTAGGGCCAGCGTTTGTTGCAGCGTCAGAAGAAGAGTTCCAAAAAGCAAGTAGGATCAAAGGGGCAAAGGCAACGGACTTGAATACTGCCCCAGGTGGTGGTAAAATGATTAGCTTTAGCCTTCCAGATGACACTTTCTTCCATGTAATTTATGGACAAGAAGAGAGAATGACGTCGGAAGAAGAGCCTACAGCGACACATGAGCAACAGGGTGCGTTTAATAAGCCATTCAACAAACCAAGATTAGGCGAGTACTTAAACAACCGTGAGCCTATGAAGAGGCGCTGACGCATCTCAGGTAAATTTCAACGTTATCACTCTGGTCCAGCTCTTGTACACAAATTGGGTCACTTCGGTTATGTCGTACCCGAATTTGATCGCGAACTTGAATGGTATACATCAAACTTCAACTTTGTGCCCTCCGATATATTGTATCACTGGGACTTTTCCAACATGGATGTTTTGACTTTTATGCACCTCGATCTTGGCGAAGAGTACTCAGACCACCACTGCTTTTTTATGCAACGGGCAGAGCCTCATGTTAAGAAGACATTTGTCCACCATACCTCATATGAAGTGGCGGATTTTGATACCCAATTGCTTGGCCACGACTGGTTAGCCAAGAAGGGCTGGAAAAGTGTCTGGGGAGTGGGCCGCCACGTGCTCGGAAGTCAAATATTTGACTACTGGGGCGATTCAAGTGGGTTCAAAATTGAACACTATGCCGATGGTGATGTCGTCAATAAACATACTCCGACAAGGAGAGACGTTGTTGGACCATTTTCGGTTTGGGGCCCAGAGGTGCCAAAGGATTTTGGGGGCAAGGGTGCTTGAAATCATCAGATTAGGGTATTGAAAGGCCGTAGATTCAACTGGTCCGCTCTACAGAAAAATGGCGGAGAATTATATTCGATGACTATCTTCAAAATACAAACAGTTTGAAACCGAGTAGCGTCGTCTGGCCTAATTACATAAGACCCAGTTATGCATGTCAGAGAAGACTATGGTCGAAACAGCTTATGTTTCTCCTTTTTCTTTATATACACCTTAGAGTTATCTTTCAGGGATTAACTATATAGACAAATCAGAATGGGCCAGAGTAATATAGAGAGTTTCAATTTTTCGTCCTTCAATTCAGATAGGTGGGTACCATTTCTAAAACTAAGTCATGATTGCTTTCTGAACTAGGCACAATTTTCAAGATTGATCTGGATGGACGAGAGGAACTGTAGCCATCTAGGGTGCAGTGGTGCCTCAAAGTGAGAGATAATATACTGGATATGACGGCCTGACAATGGACCTTTCAATGTTTCTTTGACACCCTTGAAAGATACTAGAGCCAATGTTAAAGTAATTCCACTATACGATTTGGTATGAAAGGATCAGCTTACAGATAAGGAGCCTTGATAATGTCCAGTGCCTAGCAAAATGTTCCAACTGTAGGAGTAAAACTGACTCATGACGCCCAAGATTAGTCAAATGGGAATATGAAACGATTTCCGTCTTCGTATGAATATGAATAAATATAAGTGCAGTAAATATTATGAAACATATTGCAGGGTCTACACATAGAGAATATGTAGGATTCCATTGCGCCAAGATCGTCGCAATATCCTGGGCCGTTTCTAAAACTTGTTGCCAGGCCAGCAGCCACTCTTCGCCTTCGGCGCATTGCCCGCAGCACAGGAGAGCAATTAAAAGTTTCGACATGTGGAGGTGAAGGGTTGATACCAACCTAGCATGATGCATCATAGGTGATTCGTTTTGCAATGCGTTACGCATGGGGTTGAGAAAATGGGGCGGGAGAGAGAGTCTGAGCACAGACAGTTGGTCTTGTAGTTCCTTTGGCCTGTTCTTGGAGGCTTCATCCCTATTCAAGAGGTACTGCCTCAAACCACGCCCGACTTGACGCATCGCTGTAACAGTGACTAAATGAATATTAAAATCTGCTGTCTCCGGCGTATCTGAAGCGATAGTCGGTAAAAGGTCCTGTAGTTGGTTTAAATGAGGCGGCAGCAACAGCAGATCTGTCGACTTGGAGAATTCAGGAGGCATTTGCAACGTTGATGTCGCACTCTTGGGCAGCGAGGTACGAATATTTCCTTCTTCGACCATGTATGGCGTCCCGGAGGCAAGGTTCGCATATGAGTCAAGGCGGTATATGCACCACCATAATAGCCTCCAATCATCGATTTTCTCTTGGGTCATACTTTCTCTGTGAAGAAAGACCCTCCACTTAGTATCGAAACAATCAAGGCCAATCCAGTATGCTATTCGCACTAGCTTCGCTACTCTCATCCACACCTGTTGCCCAGGAAATTGATGAAATTCGTAAAATGACAATAAGCAAGCTTTGCGCAGCTGGTCCAGCGATGGCGAATTTCCTAACAATTCCTCTTGCAAAGCACCTATGCTAAGGAGTCTCTCAATCTGAGATTCAAGTTCTATTGCATCAATCGAAGCAAATGAGAACTGTACCAGTTTGGCTGTAAGTAGTGAAATTGTTCGTGCCATGTCCTGACTTTGCGTAGAATCTGCATAGCTACTTGGGCTGGAGAAGAGTGGAATAGCATGGTGAATTGTAGCCCAAAATTCCTGTAATCTATATCACCCAGGAGATCATTAGCCATTACAGCTTCTGGCATATGCGTGAAATGAACTTACAAATATCTTTCTTCTTCAGCATTTATTCTTACCTCAGAAGAGATGGATGATCCTGAGGTCCTAGGTTGTGATTGTAGCTTCTCAATGAATTGTTGATGCTCTTCAAGTTGACCAGCATTTTGAATGACGCCATGTAACGTACTATGAAGCTCTATGTGCCCCGAATGGTTGAGGCTTGGCGAGCCATGATAGCGCTCTATAGAGTGGCATTATTATCAACTTGATTTGCCAGATATGACGTAACGCATCAAGTGGAGAGGACGTCGAGACTTACCAGAGCTTCGTTGTACGCTGCTTGGCTTCAAAGTACCTCGGCGCGACCCTCGAGGTGGACCAGGTTTGCGCCGAGCCGAGGAGTAAATACATGCATGATCACGTTCTAAGCAGCGAGAGCATGCTGGTCGTCCTTGATCACCTACCCATGTATTGTGTTACTCAGTCCATGTCATACAAACCACATGTAAGAGCATATATACTGACATTTGACTTTCTTCCTGGGCTTGACATCAGCTACCATAATACGAGATGGCGCAATCCTCACAGATGGGCATGGCTCACCGAATGCAATTGTCACAAACTCTCGAGGTTGGCGTAGCTTGATCCTCCGAGTAAGGCGGCTCTTCCGGGTTCCTGCCTGAGCGGCGCAACATTGCCATTGCCACTTTCTAAGAGTTGTCCTATCCTATTAAAGACTAGAAAGCTTTATTGCAATGGCTCAATGGCTCAGGCGACAAAAAATGGATTGTAGAATGAAGTTTGGAGTCCAGTGGTGATTCCGGAATAATATGAGATGTGGGGACTTCCATCAACGCGGGGCTTTTGAGATGCTCCGAAATCAACGTTAGATCCTCCGAAATGGCAGCGCCACACGACAAGCTAGTAAAGGAAAAGTGGCGTTCCGACAGCAGTACGTATACCATGGTTAATGTTGGCAATATATTAAGGAAATGCCTCCGCAGCACCCGCAGTGGTACGAGTAGAAAATATTCCGTTTGTGACTTCAAATATGGTTGGATTTTCGCGGTTGGTTCGCTTCGTTTGCGAGGAAGACAATAGTTCTTATTTTGCTGACATTGGCCCTAACGCCGACGGGCCACCAGCTCAAGGTACCAAGCTAGAAGGATACAGGACGGCCGCGGATCTCATTGAAGCAAAAAGTGCCACAGTCGTAACTGTTCTCAAGGTAAGACAATTTGAAACCCTCAAGTTCTTGCTACGTCTAATGAGATTTGGAAGCTATTGGCACCATTACCGCTCGACAACATCCCGATATACTGCGTGGGCTTAAATTATCATAGCCATGCCAAAGAAGCCAACGTATGCACTGCAAATTTCCCAAATACAACACCCATGGAGACTAACAATGAGCTCCAACAGCTGCCGACAACTGCTTACCCACCTCTTTGGACAAAGCCTGCCGCGTCGTTGGCACACCCCGGCGAAGCAATTCAAGTTAATGACTTTTGTGCGAGAAGTCTATTAGACTACGAGGTAAGTAATGTGACGTTCTATATCCACACAACTACCGCGTCGGTTCTGCTGACTGCGCTACTACTATCCTCAAGGGAGAGCTCGTTTTCGTAACGTCAAAGGATTGCAAGGATATATCTCCTCAAGACGCCGACAAATACATACTTGGCTACACAGTTGGTAACGATATCAGCTGCCGCAAATTTCAGCTTCCTCAGAACTCAGGAGGACAATTTTTCTTTGCCAAAGCGTTCGATAAGTTTGCGCCAATCGGTCCCACGTTGATTAGCCCCGAATTGTTCGTCAACGGGGTAGGATACCGCGTGATTACAAAGGTTAATGGGGAAGTTCGCCAAATAGCTGATATTACGAAAGACATGATTTTCTCGCCCTCTAAGGTGCTAAGTCATATGAGTCAAGGTATATTAGTATAATGCTCATTCTGTTCATGTGTTACTAATAACTTACCCAGGCACAACGATTCCAGCCGGTACTGCAGTGATGACAGGTACGGCAGCAGGAGTTGGAGTTTTCATGAAGCCAAAGTCGTTTCTTCAAAATGGTGATGTAATGGAAATTGAGATGGAGAATGTTGGAATTCTAAGAAATGAAATCTCTTTCAAGTAGGTAGGCATTTATAATTGTTAATTTGCATACCTAACGGATACCCAGAGTAACAGCCATAACTCGGGTGATCGTCTTTATTCAACGGCTCATAGTAATTATTGCCACCAGCTGGATTTAGGACCTCATTTTACTCGATATTTTGAGGTGTTTTAGACTCGAAAGGTAGACAAGTTAATATTTTCTTCTATAAAGATTTGAAACCTTGAAACATTTTCGTAACCATCTTTCTGCCATCTAAATGCTTTTACGCACTCGTTCAAACTGTGTAGTGCTTTCCTCTGTTCATACAAGTCCCCTTCCCTATTGCTACATACCGAAGAATTTTCTACAGTTGATTTGGCAGAGTAGGGGCCTTTCTTCAACTCCCAGCCACGACTTACAAAATCAGACCTTTGAAATGTTAACATGTGTGCGAAAGAAGCGGTCTATAATTTAGGGATTGCTTATCCGGTATCCAAGCAGGCTTATTTGGTATTCAAAAATAACGGGGCTTGTATAAGAAAGTACTATAACTTTAGCTACAATAATATATTAACTTAGGCGCTAAATTACAGCACTTATCTATTAAATTATAAGGCTTTACTTCCACTATCTTTAAAAATCCAGCGCCTATTAATTAAATTATAACATTTACTTATAAAATACAGCGCTTATTAATTAAATTACAGCGTATACTTAGTAGGTAAGTTAAAGCTAATAGCTATATTAGATTAGTAGTATAAATATATATAAGAAGTAAAAAAAATTAGCTTAGTATATTTACTTTAAGTTACTTTTGTAAATTTTATAATCACGTGTGTGTTAACTTTAAGCAGCGGAAATTCCACTCTTTTGGATACCAAATAAGCCTGCTTGGATACCGGATAAGCAATCCCATAATTTAGCTCATTTAATTACTACACATTTAGAAATAATGTGCCTTCGAGACCATGGAAAGCAACTACTGAGCAAGTTATTTTGGCAAGACGCGATTCGATGAGTTAACATTACTCGATTGTGTCTTTCAGCTTTGCTCGCAAAAGTCCTAAACATTCAATCAATTCCAGCGCAGAATTAGCACAAGAAAAGATGAAAAGATCTGCTCGAACTACCGCAAACCTAGTGAATCGACCAAGACGATCAATATATGCACAAGCATCATACTTGCTAGGATAGCCTTGAAGAACGGTTTCATCAGGGACATATGGATAGAATATCTCTAAATTGTCTGGTCCTCCCTGTACCGCGCAGTCCTTAAACGTTCGCACTTGAGGGTTCACAAGTATTATGGATTCTTCTGACAATACAGACGCATCAATCGAGGCGTTTAGAACGGCCGACTTGGCCTCGTCGTAGAATCTTTGAGAATCCTCGCTTGCAGTCACTATAACAAGTGTGAATGCACTTGGTGACATCTCAAGAAGGGCATCAGAGAGAACCAGCGTCCTCTTGAGGATCGAACACATATAAACCTGCGCCATACGGCCACCCCCATTGTAGTCTTTTGCAAAGAATCCTCCTCCAACATCAGAAAACCCTTTTCGTTCCTTCTGATTCTGCGGGTCTAATTTACGCGGAAGGAGCTCGGACCGATCCAGAAACATTTGAAATTTGAGAGCTAGAAAGACCCATAATGGGGTTTCTTCGTTACATAACCTGCCATTGAGCATGGAAAAAAAGGCAGCGTCGTCGACACTTTTCCTCCGCTCCAATGCCCACGAACTGAGAATGTCGTGAGAAGAGGCGATGTCGTTGGTGTTGCAGCCGCCACGAGTTACCAGCAAGGAAAGTCGCCACGCTAGTTGGTGTGCATCACGCAATCCACTTGCTATGCCTTGGCCAGCGAATGGAGGGAAGACGTGTGCAGCATCGCCAACAAGGATGGTACGCTTGTCGAACCATCTGTTAACCACTCTTTGAGTGAATCTGAACGGTCGGCAGCGAAGGACTGTTATACAATCGCGGGGATAAGTGACTGGCGTCGACAATTTGCGACCTTGATTGTCTCGATCACGAGTAATCATTGGTGTAATATGTTCCCAGAGGAGCTCTTCAACCTTTGTTGTATCGTCAATGTCATCTTGCCGAAATTCGTGGCGCCATAGCCGTTCCTCGTGCGGGCCGAATCTTCCAGCAGCAGTCGCCTTGCCCGGTGGGCTACAAAAGTGCCAACCTTTTGGCCAAAATAAATCGTATACGTCATTTGGCTTGTACCCAAGGCTCCATAGTGGAAAGTTAGGATGGCTCTCGCGAGTAGGTAGAGACATCCTCAAATTTGCAGCCACCCAAGTTCCATCGTACGGATATGTGCCATCTTCCTGCTTGATGCCTGCAGATGGCTCAAGGAAGTGCTTCCTAACAACACCCACCTTGCCGTCTGCCCCAATTAACCACTGGCAGGTTAGGCGATGTGTTTTATCGTCTTGGTCTGCGTACTCGATTGTAGGAGGATCGTCCAGCAGCCGCGATGTCACGGTACACCCCGTACGGAGAATACACCAAGGGGACTTTTGTACTTGGCTTCTCAAGACTCTTTCTGATATTTGTCAGTTGAATGAGTTGGTGCGACATAATAATTTCACTACTATACCTAGTCTGGGCTGTATTTGGAGAAGCCCCTCAGGCACCACTTGCTCGAGCGAATTTGAGTCGCCCACTTTTATAGAAAAATATGGCTTGGAACTAAATGAGGTTTGATGAAAGTTGACTCTGTCTACCTCTACTCGTCAATCAGTTAGCATTGACTTCTCACAGCTCTGAAATGGAGCTTGCTGCCATCACACACCATGTCCAATATACGGCAGCTGGTCGCCCAAGCCCAAGGTGTGTAAGATTCTCACGGCATCGCCAGTCAGATATACACCCCGAGGGTCTTTGGTAATTTCTTGTTCTTTCTCCAAAATAACGGACTACATTTCTCGTTAAATAGGATGCATTACGACGCCGGAATCCTGAGATGTACCTACTCGAATGCGAAATTTGGCAAGAGACAGTGCCAAGGTAAGTCCAGCTGGACCAGCCCCAACAATAGCAATCTCAGTTGATTCGAGATTTTCCATAATTTGGCGAATATTGGTCAATTCATGTGGAATGTTTCGGACTCATATGATGGAGCTGGAAGCTCTTCTTATGTTATTATGATCTACTGTCAACCGCTTCTAGCATTCTATTAGACAGGGATGCATGCTGCACTTGCCATATACCATCCAGTTCCAATTCATGCGGCTGGGCCCCAGGTAGTACAGGTTGTTTTGATGTTGTTCCGTAGCGCACGTATCGGAGGATCTTCATCGGAAGATCTTCTGGGGTACATAAGTAGTCTGGTGGGTCCCGAGTATGGATGATTACTTTGTAGGCCTACATCTTGCAGGAGGAAATAACACGACGGGGAAGGTTAGATGATACTGAAGTCCAGTTATATAGGGAGATATATCGGTATCAATATTTATTAGAAAACACAGCCACGCCTGCTATCGCCTGGTGCTATCATCTTGCCTAAAGGTGGCAAGGCAGAAGCATCTAGCCGCGAGCTGGAGAACCTTGTCATATGAATAGATCCAAAGCTCTGAAGTAAACACCTAAATTCTCGTATTTTTTTGTACTCAGACGCGCCTGTTCATTTTTCTCCGTGTGTTGCAGAGTGGCATCGAATTAATTAAAGCCATCGTTAGTACAACTGATAGCCTCCGGAATGTAATACTCTGATCAACGTAGCAGGCTACACCGCGACAGCACTATAAAACCAATTTAAATTTATAAAACTTTTATTGTCTTCACTTGTTTTTAATTTTATCTATAGCAATCCTGAATACTGCTGATCATTCAGGGAACGCGGCTCATCTCAATCTTTTGCTTTATTGCCGTTCTTAGCTAGCATGCCAGGGTACCTAAATTATCTAGCCCCTAGCTTTGCTCCTCACGTTAGTAGTTTTATGATAGGTTCTACGGGAGCAGGTTATTAGCCGAGCATAAACTTAACTTGATAAATATTAATGAAATGCCAAAGCGAAAGGTATCAAGCAAGCCTACCTGAGATAACTGCTAGCTGCAAAGCACCAGCCTAATGAAGCTTAAAATTTTACGCAGGAATAAAAAAAATAAAGAAAAAAGATGCCTAATAAGAAGGAAGGGAAAAAGAAATATCGTTGTATACCTCATACTAATTTCCCGTTGGGGTTGTTAAGGGCCGTATATTTTTACAGTTGATCGGCTTCGGAGCTCGCCGCGTTAAGTTCGGACTAGGGAACCAGCTAGAAGTGCTGCAAGGGAACCTCTCGGACCCCGCAATTCCCATTCATAGGACCAGTACGGAGTACTCCTGCTTGCTTCCTCAGTCATTCATGCAAGTGGCAATTCATGATGACTGATAGAGTCCGACGCAACGGACAACTTTCCGCATGTGAGCCATGCCGCAAGTCTAAACTTCGATGCGACCACAGTCGACCAGTGTGTGGGAGGTGTGCGCGCCGCCGCCTGTCAGAGCAACAATGCCATTACCATCCAGCTCCGATGGCGAAACAGACCACGCCCCAAAGCGACCGGGAGACGGCCGATCACCCAGAGATTCCTAGGTCTACCGCAACAGTTTCAAGCCCTTATGAGCTCATCAATATGAACAGGAACTTGATGTCCTTTGCTGACCCAAGTACTCCTCACCCGCACCCCTCTTATACCGCCCTGACAAGGACTGGTGTAGCTCTACCTCAGCCCTCTCTACCCAATCAACAAACAATTTCAGAAGGAGCGAAAATATTGAATGATATTTTGGAACTTGTTACTGAAATTGGTGAACCTCTTAACAGCTACATGACTCTTGAGACAGACCCATGTATTCATGGACCTCTTGTCAAGGCGGTGTGGGACGCAACGAACAACAGCATACAAGGCCTGTCAAATCATCGCTCAACTCTAAATCTGGCATCTATATCTGAAGCGATATTTGATCGAACCTCCTCACCACCTGTATTTCCTCCATCTGCAACTGCTGGTGCATTGGAATCAACATTCTCTACACAGGGTTTGCGCTGGGAGATGATTGGCATGTACTGTGCCCAAATCGGAATATACCTTGGTGGAGAAAAGGACCAACCGTTTAGCTTGTCTGCCCACGAAACGTGGAAATTAGATCGCAAAACATTAATGCGCAGGGCTTTTAAAGCTTGCATCAAGTGCGAGTCGTTTTGCGACTATATGGGAGCTATCAATGATCTTACTCTGTGGTTCTTGACGCTCACAATCCTATTCGCCACGTGGTGCTTTGGTGATGACTCGTACCATGCGTTACGGCTCGTGGGTAGCATGTCGTCCGTCCTCTTTGCCTTGGGTTTCCACAAAGGGGTCCAGAATGATAATTCTGTACCATTCTATATGACAGAGATTCGAAAAAGAGCGATCGCTTCGGCACACGACCTCGACAAGGTGTGTGCCAGTTTTACGTTGCGGTAGGATCTTATACTTAGGCTTAAACCACGTATGGCCTTTACTGATATCGCACTGGCTATAGACCTGTTCATCTTAGTCGCCACTTTTTCGTGGTCGAAATGCCCCTTGATCTAGCAGACTCTGCTCTTATGGGTACACCTGAAACGCTCCTCAAAGCTCGTGAAAACTTAGACGCCGATGGCTGGAGTAAAGATAAGGCCGTACTTCCCGTTTCCATCCAGCGAGCGCGACTGATGCTGTGTATGGTTCGTGAAGAGGCTCTAGAGCTAAAGCTTGGGCCTGCAGCGACAGACCTTGAGGTGAAAGCAGGGTAAGTAATCTAACCAATATGTATTCAATCAATCTTAACGCTAGCTTTAGACGTGTTTTACAAAAGTTAAAGTCCACGTGGCAGTCAATTCCGTCGCATATGAAATGCGACACAGCGCAACACTGGGCAGATCAAAATAAGGCGGCTATGATACACTTCCTCCAATTGGAGTATCTCTACACTGACTTTCTTCTAAACACTCTGCTTGCTGGTTCTAGTGAAATAAGTCGCGAGAGCATGTTAATAACCGCGCAAGAGATTCTTAAGGCTGTCCTCCTACCAACGCGGAAAAGGTATTTATTGCATGGTCACAGGGCAGATATGGAATGGGCTGTAAGTGGCGAGATTTCAGAAGACTTGAGTCAACTCGAGCTTAGAATACTTACATATATTGCAGCTAGTGTTCTATGCCATGCCTTGTGCTAGCGTTCTTGTCTTAGAGCTTCTGCGACAAGATCAGCATCCTGTGGAACAACTAACTATCAATCGAAGCAGCATAATCCAAGATATCAGCGTTTTAATAACATGCTGCGATTCTTGGACAGAAGTAGGGCAGAGTAACTATCAAATCTGCAAACAGGCCCAGTCGATTTTTTCTAAAAGTCTTGATTCGATCCTAAACCATGTCGACCCTATTCAAGGGGACAAGTCTGAATGGTTGACGGCGCGTCAACACGAGCATCAACACGAGTTGGTGGGTTTCATGAACCCCGAGATTTTTAATGTAGTAGCCCAAGATGCCGAGTGGATGACGTGGCTCGAGTCATTAGGATTACAAGGAGATATGTGGCCAGAGTCAAGCATTCCGACTTCAGAAGTTCCTTGATGTCAACAAGGATGATGCCAATTGCTGTGATACAGCGGCTGCAGCTATCAGAAGCAATTATCAAAGGATCAGGCATCGCAACGTGTCAGTAGCGTTACAAAATACCAAATGCAAGCTACCTGCAGCTTGTTTATAACCATATATTTTGACATCTCTGGATAACTCAATTCAAACTTAATCCACTGCCAATTATACCCATAGCAAGCCATAAAGTGATTGATTGTTTGTTTATTTTATCATTAACGACCATAAATATCTCTCTGCCTAAATACACAAATCTACATCCTATGGATACGTTGGTAGGGGCTAGTTTCTATCTTAGTACACCTCATATGGTTATGTTCCTTCAAGATCGGACTAGCCAGGCTGCAAGCTTATCAACTAATAACCAAAGTTAATGAATCTTGTTTGCTACATTGCTCGTGATAAAAGAAATTTATAAATATTTATGTCAGTAAGCTAATATAGAGGAGAAACCCCGATGGGGGAAAGGCTTTGTAGGTAATTACGCTGCCAGTCGTAGCGCTGTCTTAGAATAGTTTTTTTCTCATGATAGCTCTCAATTTATATTTGTTAGTTAGAGCATTGAATAACCTATTTTTGGAATAGCTCATATCGTCTTTGAAAGAATTATAATTGCTTTACATAACTAAACCTCGTTGAAGTCCAATTCATAAACCGCGAGGCTTTTATCGAGAAGAATATTCATATCTGTCTACGTTAGTCGTATATCTATACTTGTTAAGTGAACTTAACCATTTTATAGGATTGCTAATGTTATTATTAGGCCTGTTAGCGTAATTGATTGCACCTGGGAGTAATTTCGACACCAAACTTGAGAATCCAAGGGATTATGATTATATATAAATTATTGGAATGACCGTATCATTATTGAAACTGCGTTACCGACGAAAAAGAGCGACTGTCTTCTAGTGATATACTTGACAAGTCCTATAAGATGACAAAAAAACTGGATAGGACACACAGTAAATATCGAAACGAGAAAAGTGTATTCAGAAGGTGGCCATGGAGTTGGATGTTGGTTGGTAGAACTGGAGAGATTTCTATTTGTCTGCAGTTGCTACGGTAGAAGAGTGATCTGATTTCAGAAGAATATAAATTTTATTTATGAATGCAGTTCTATAGGTTCAAATAGGTCTTAAAGGCCAGTGCAATCAAGAGCTATACCTAGCCCCCGGTAATTTCAGAAGAAGGGTTTGAATAGCACGATTATACTTTTATCAATAGGTATCTGTCTCCTCTATTAGACAAGCCCTCGCTGGCTGTTACTCATTAACACATTCCTGGTGGCTCATTTCGTGGCCCTCCATATAATATCTTCACTCATAAGCTCATGGACCCCATGATCAAGTATTCGTTTTCTGGCCTTTCATCATGGCGTTGAAGTATCTATCCTGTGTGAATGTTGGATGATGATTCTTGTATATATCACCTACCAATAGAGTTAGAAAGTATTTTCTTACGGTAGATTATGAGGACGAAGCTGGTCTTACCCTTCATAAATGACCAGATGGCTGATTTGGTGTTGTGTAGCATCGTTCGAGACGATTGGCTAGATGTGCCCGGCACCGTGTAGGCGGTTGTGCACTCCGAATATACTGAAAGACGTTCTTGGGCGTCGTTTGGGGGAGCCTTGAACTTGGCTTGCTCCCAGTAAGCAGGCAGCTGTGATGCAGGCATGGGTAGATTGATTGTACTTCAATTCGAAGGATGATTCTTGGCTCTTATAGTTGAAATTATTTAACGAGTTTTCACAAGATATGGGAGCCTAAAGGGGTCGAGTATGGGCACTCTTATATAGTTAATACAGGGGCTATGTGAAAAGCCTTCGGACTTATGACGCTGGAGTATCGGACTAGATATGGTCGGAGCTCGGAGTGGGGCGGCTTACCTTACCCGCGCATAGATCGATATAGAGATGCCCTACGCCCGTTGCGCTGCCTACTCACTACATAAGTCAAACGGTTGCAATCGATAAATGGCGTTCGACGTATTACTTCATTCATTACTTTCCACCACCGCGATTTTTTTTGTCGCTACGAGCCCTAGCTGTAATTTACACCCTGTTAGTTATATAATTTCTGACTCTCTTCCTTGTATGCATGCATGGTGGGGTTGGCTCGAATCCTAATGCCCAACCAACTGTACATCTATGGCAAGCTTCAGTTGTTAAATCTAGAGCTAATTTCTGGCTCTAGAAAGTCAGGACACCTACATCAATTCTGTAGTCTACCTAGTTATATTAACCCCCTACAGCCTCTGCATTTATAGTAAAGGTCCTTTCAACTGCAATCTTGACTAGGAATCCCGCTGCAAGAGAAATAGATACATTATTTAGCGGCGGCTCTTTTTTTTTTCTTTTTTTCTTTTTGGGCTGGCACGTACTCCAAATTGTTCTCTTCAATGATAATTGCACCTGTATATCAGTATCGTTCTTTATTACATTGACTTGATGCAATACAAGTAGACACTTATCGTTTGACCAAGCTATTACGTATCAACACTCTTAACAGTTCGACGGCATCTCACTAATTGGGTTATGTATCTTAAAAGCTGAATACATATGTCTTAAATATATCAGTACGAATAACTTATATTAACTTATAATTGCGTACATATTGTTAACTCCTCTTATATACTATGTAGCTTTTCACCTGCAGTTGCTCGAATAACTTCTACAACTTTGCCAGGCATACTTAACATTGGAGAGTGGCTAGCAGAGCAGACATAGGAAGTAACACCTTGGCCTCCAATTCCCACCATGGCTTGTTGCCCAACAAGCGGAATAGTATTATCCTGCTCACAGAGTAGATATGAGGAAGGAACCTCTTGATATGCGGGATAGGTTAAAGGCGTAAAGAAGCTGGTTTTGGCGTGGTGTCTTAACTTAGAGACAAGTGTTTTCGTATGTGAATCAGGTAAGTCATTGTAGAAAATCTTTTCGGGATTTTGGACAGTCATTTTGTCACTCTTGAGTCTATTAGTAATTGTAATCCTTTGGTAGAATATAAAGTATATAATTTCTAGTTTTTTGCTCTTCTTTCTTTTTATAGGAAAATTACTTACTGTTATAACCCAACCACGATAAGATATATACCTACGGATATACTACAGACTAACTAGCTAATAAAAGGAGGATCACTGCTTAAATTATAAGCTATTTAAATAGCTTACTATTAAAAAAATAAGCTTTTTATAAGAATTATAATTAAAATTATAAGCTATTTAAAATAACTTATTATATAAAATTATTTATTATATTTATTAAAATAAAAACTTAAATAATTAATTAATATTATAATATTAATATAATAATTAAATTAGTATTTATATTATAATTATTATTATATAATTTATAATTACTTTTAAATATTTTTCCAGTCTTCTCTGCTAGTATAAACCAGACCATAAGGTTTATCCCTTAGGAATTATTTACCCTATACCTTGGTATTAGACCTAGTATAGACCCGAATGTCACACTTACGTTAAATATAACATTTAAAATATTCCATGGTGAAATAGAACCAGAAAACAAAGCCAATGAAGTCGCCGGGGGAAATAAAAGGCAGCAATATAGACTAGGGATATAATTCCGCCAATTTTACCTTCAGTTTGTCGGTCTTTCTTCAATAACCCCTTGGCGCTCTCAGTTCCTGGAATACCGCCGTAGGAATGCATTACAAGAATCAACTCTTTACCAGCATCTACTAGCTTGGACGTGGGCTCTTGGATGTGCGCTGCATCGTCCGACACTGTTGTACCCAGATCTCCACCGGAGGAGGGCAAGTCGATCGTATGGAAAGGGTATTGATGCCCGTTTAACTATGCTATAACCGAATCCCAACAGCTAGATTCGTGCCAAGCACCATGGATGAAGACAATAGTCGGTTTCTCACTGGTAACAATGGAGCCCATCTTGTTGTCTTTTCGGGTAAGCGAGTTAGAAGAGCGGGTAGTTGTTTCTCTTACACTCTGGACTTGACAATTTAATTCTCTTACTCATGATCTACCTACCTATATATAGGCAGCTGATACTGCTCCTATATCATACCTTCAACCCACAAATCCATTCAGCATCTTCAGCCGCCTAATACGCATAAGGTTTGAAAAGTGTGGTAGGGCCCGTAGCGTCCGTGCGGGCTCTTGGCGTTTTACGATAGACATGGAGGGTTATGTCTGTGGCGTCCGTAACGTTCGTAGCGTTATGCTAGCTTATAAAATTAATTGGCGCCTAATTTTTAAATATAATAGATATAGGACTTTAGAGTTCTCCTATGCTTAATAATAATAATAATACCAATGCCTATTAAAACTTTAAGTCTAACATTTGTTTCTAAAGTATTAGCGTAGCGGAATATGCCCTATTATGGGACTAGAGACTGTTATAGAACCTCTTTCGGTAATCCTTGTTACCGGCACGGAAGAATGAAATATGTCCAAATTTTACACGTACTATTAGTGCTGCGTGGTTTTATGAAAAGTTTCTCTATATAACAGGCATTGAGCTCATTTCACTATGGAGTTAGGCGGAGAGGGCCAGAATGATGCAGGCAGGTGGTCTGCTATATTGACCAGGGGATAATTCCTGGTTTCTTAATTCTGCTGCGTACTGCTAGTCAACCAATAGAATTTAAAGCTAATCAGCGAGGAGAAGTTCCTGCACAGCCAAGTCAGTTTCTATTACGAACATGCACTAAATAAGCAAGGTCTAGAAGTACAAAAACTCCTAACCAATTCCCAATAACAGACAAAAGTGGATTTACACGTCACGCTGTTGTTTTCTTTTGCTGCCTAGCAAGCTAGTATATTGCATGCTCTTAGGTGTGTAGGGGTGGGGTATGTAAAGGTTTACCACCTGTCTTAATTTTACGAGATATCTTGATCTTAGGGAGCAGGATAGAATGATTTATGTATATAGAACATTGAATATTGGGCAAGAGGGGATTAACTATCCTACACTTTGTGAAGTAACTATATTCTACGGGTAGCTTGCAATAATATCTTATTCTGTGTTATTTTTAAACCCGTTATGATACAGAACTCCTCGTAATATGTCTGTCCCATTCGTAAATGTAGTACTACGTAGCTCATGGGAAATGATAGTGTAGGAGTTGGAGTTCAGGTGGGGTTGTAAAGGAACTGAGGCCCTCGCGCTTGTAGGGTTTGGCAGCGTTGCTGAGCCTGTCTAGCTCCTTTAGCTCAGACCTGCGTTTTCCTTTAGGTACTTAAGCCCCATCTTATATTATCTATTCTTGGTTTGTGGCTCATTTAATTAGGTAATGATAGCGAAGTCAAAGAAGGTATCGATCTGTATGATAAGCACTTCTCTGCCGTGGCTCCTTTGTGGCATCATCTAACATCACATTTAGAGAGTAATGCTTAGGACAGTTTGGTATAAAGGGTTGATTTAGTCATTCTTTTCAGTCCAGCAAGGAATTTCTTACCAATCTTTCTGCTTACTAGGTAGCTTATGTCCGAGCAAGTATACATACAGCTGTCCATTCTAACCCGAGCTAGCGTAACTAAAGCTGCAATTACAAGTGGGGATGCCGGAGTTTCTATGTAAGATGCAAACGCTTATTGCCTTCTAAAATGGCAGGGCTTTCCTGGTAGCGGGTTTAAAATCTATTTTCTTGGCTAATCTACTACATATGAAAGGTAGTGTGTTCAAATCCGTCGCTTGCTTGCCAGGGTATACGTATTGGTAATGCAGCTTAAGGCAAAACAGTGACAGTCAGGCCCATTTTTGTATTTCAATTAGGTATAATATTACGGTGGACCTATAAAGTAAGCCTGTCACTATCTTTCTTCCGCTATAACCTAGCTAGGATACATCATTCTTGCACTTTTAGCTTCGCTAGGGTCATCCTGGATAGTACAAAGTATGAGCGATCCTATCGGCAACAGCATTCGGTTGCAGTTTTCTAGATACATCCCCGGAGTAATAACTCCGGATAAGAACCAACCACCTATCGAATAAATGCACAAGGTGTCATTATAAGATAGTGAAGGGGAAGGGGTAAACCGTTGAACACCATGTTGGTTTCGAAGGCAGGACTACCGTAGAACCAGTTCGTAGTTTTTGATGTACAGTATAAACTGGATTGATGAAATAAGAAAGACCTTTCTCCTTTAACATTACTGCTGATTTGTTCTTAAGAGTATTTCATGTAACATTTTATGGCCCTGCATAACCACATAACGCTATCACTGTCTATTTCCGATTTGATTTGAGATTGCTTATCAAGAGATCATTGTCCACATTCATGCTAGAAGCTAGTTACGGGCTGTTGTTAATATAGTCTCAGTATCTATTGTTTTCATGGCTAAGGCCATAGCTGTTATAATGGCCACGATTCTATGGCGTGGGTTGCTAGTGTTCACGTTGTTTAATTCAGTACGCGTTGAATAGGTTAGGTTATTCTGGAAAGACTGAGGTGTAGTTAATGATATACGAGATATCATAGTAATCGAAGGATTATTGATATATTTGTGTACATTTGCTAAAATAGCTGTTTGCTTGGGAATCTCTCAGTCTACTTAGGCTACTAAAATTGTGTTATTCTTGTCACGAAGTAGAGATTTTTATAGTTACAAGACGACGTTAAGGTTTAACCCCTATCTAATAATATAGGCCCAGATTTTGGGACGGATTATCGAGCATCCACGTTTAAGTAACTGCATGTAGAAAAGTGGGATATAACTTATTTAAAATAAGTAAAACTAAAAGTATACCTAAATAGCAGGTATTTAGGGGTGTATACTATAAAATCATAAAATATACCTACCATAATATAATAGTTATTTACTTTCACAAAAATAGGTAAGTTTTATATAGCAGTCGATTATTGTATTATGGCAAGTAAATGTTATTCACTACTATAACATCCATGTAAGTGTTATATCGTTAACAAGCGCTGTATTATAGTTAATAGGCGCTGTATTATAGTTAACAGGCGCTGTATTATAGTAACCTGGAAGAGAGCGCTTTATTATAGCACTATAAGTATTAATGCTTTTAGCTATCAACGTCATCTTTTTAGATGCTAATTCCTTAAATGTGGATGCTTGATAATCTATCCATAGATTTTATGTTTATTCTTCAAAATCATTACCCCATATCAACCTTGACGGAACTGGATTATTGTGTTGAACTAATGCTTTCGTTTATACTTTCACTGTTACTTTTACTTTTACTAAAAAAATATTATATTATTATCAAGAAATTAAAGTAAAATCTCCCTTTTTATTTGGAGATTATCACATGTAAACACTATACGATCTCTTATAAGTAGTTGTAGTGGACAACACTAGCATTGCATGCTAGTATTGTCTTTTTATTGGGGTAGCTAGCACCCCTTCAACTTATTCTTACGGCCAAGCAAGAGTACTATAACAGCTTCTCCTAGACACTCACGCGACAACATATGCCGTTACTTGATTTGCGCTATTCAGTATTGGAACCGTCAGAATTAAGAAAATCTTTAACTCATTACGCTCTAATACACAGCTGTTCAGTGAACTCCATTTTGATATCCACCCTGACTGAAATCAATATCAAAACTATACTTGTCATCGTAGTGCATTGCCCAGTATGTATCCCAGATCTTTTTGGTGATTGGGCCAACGCTGCCGTCTTTGATCAGCTTCCCATCCAACGTGTTAATGGGCATAATACCACCCGCAGTTGTACACATAAATATCTCGTCAGCCTGGTATGCTAACTCAACAGGCACGAATTCCGCACGGACCTCAAAACCATTGGCCTCGGCAGCATCAATAACGCTCTTGCGCGTGATGCCCAGTAATACACCGCGTTCAGGAGTGTACAAGACCCCATTTTTCACTAGTACAATATTGAAGCCTGATCCTTCAGTAAGATTGGCATCTCCATCTGTAAGAAAAGGGTATGCTGCGCCACGATCTGATGCTTCAAATAAACCACGTACGAGGTCTCCCCACATCAAATTCTTAATAGTCGGGTCGATAGATCCTGGAGGAATGCGACGAACCGTTCTGGCAACAATCGCTGCGCCACCCATTCGCTGAATTTCGGGGTCCATGACCCAGACGTAGGGCTGAATGAACATGTAGAGATTATTGTTGAGCAGATCCTTTGGCCGAGCTCCTCGGACACCGGTTAGTCCTCGAGTCACAATCAGCTCCACAAATGCGTCTCTGATGCCGCTCTTTGCAACCATATCCACCAAGATTCTTTTAACTTCCTGTCGCGGTAGCGGCAGACACAGCCGCATTTTCTTGCAGCTGGCAATGAGGCGGTCAAGATGGTCGTCGAGGCGGAAGAAACGACCGTCCCATACGGAAGGAACATCGTAGGTCAAGTCGCTATGCATGAAGCCCTGGTCAAGGAGGGGGATGCGAGCTTCATGTAGGGGCACAAGCTCGCCCTCGATCCAGGCAATTCCTTTCGCAAAACGGTTGGCGCTGTTGTTGAGAACTTCTTGGCGTGCCTCATAGCCTGCAAAAACCTCGTTCATAGTTGCCATTGTGAATTTGTTATGTCGTTCAACATAAGAATAGGTAGATTTATTCAGAGCTGAGGGGAAGATGTAGATAGTTTAAATCTCGGATGGCATTCAGAAAAAGTTTGGATTTTTGAATAATTAACATTCACTTATAGGAGCGCAATTCATGTACCTCTAGGTCCCCAATGAACAAAGTACTAGCAAATTAGGCGATTTACCTAATGTGGAAATACTGTCGAGCTGATGAGTGGCCCAGGAATAGTCAGTGTAGTGGATTGGATTATTGCATTATTATTTCCTAATAAGGAACATTCAATCCAAAGGTTCAGTGCCAACTGATCTCAAATCCACTAACCCTTTCCAGTATACCTAAGTGGTTCGCCACCAGCCTTCGACAAATTGCCAAATGGGGCAGGCAATGTAAATCAGTTTTGAATTAGCTTCAAATCATTTAATAACTATATTTTTTATAATACGTAATAGAAGTTTAAAGCCTAGTATGCATTTATAAAAAAAATATATTACATGTTTCTTAAAAGTACTTAATTTTAAACTTCATTTAATAGTTTAATAGCTAAAACTAATTAACTTTTATTAACGATAGAATCTATGACTTCTAGTGTGGGCTTTTCAATGTATGTAAATCAGGTCTAGCTTACGTTATTTATTTATTTTCCTTTCATTTTTTCCGTTCAACCTTGTCATAGTCGCCTCAATAGTTGTCCAAATAGCCTCTCAGGAATTTACAACACGAGGCGATCGCCGTTAACTTGCAACGCAACATCTGGAAAATCCCAAACGTTTACTATCTTGGGAGAAACTGATAGGCTCCACAGTATCCTCCCACAACCTCTGATTGCCAAGTTAGGAACGCTATCCTGGGCATGCGTTGGTGTTGTATTGGCGGATGTTTACTTAGTCCAGTGGTATAAAGCCAAGCATGTTACAATTGTTGTGAACCTACTCAACCTGCCGCTATTCTCCAAGGGTGCAAGAACCACCATATCCGTAGTCATTAGATATCCTAGTCGTCGGCAACGCTTTACCTTCTGCTCAGCCATGGTCACACTTCCATCCAATCAGAGCATTGTGATTGTCGGGTATGTATAGACATGAGAGCATTCGATATCTGCTTCGCCAACTTGAATTGCTAAGTTGAATTTTAGAGCAGGGATTGTAGGTCTAGATGTCGCACTTGTTCTTGCTGAGCGAGGCTATGGCAGTTTAATTACCGTCGTCGCTGAACACCTACCAGGCGACACTTCACAAGCCTATACATCACCATAGTATGTTGCAACTGACAGATTAATTAAATTTTGCAACAATTTTATCTTACTAACATCAGAAATCGTAGCGCAGGCTGTAACTTCTCAGCTATATCAGGATCTGATCCAAGCGCCTTGCGATGGGATCAGCTCGGCTACTCTCACCTTTGCAAATTGGCTTCACAAGGAGAACCAGATCACACATTTGTGCAGCGTACCCCATCTATTGAACTGTGGGACGAAAATGTTCCAGAAGAGAAAATCAAGCATATGTCAGAATACTTAGAAGATGTACGTCCGAATTCCGCAAAGGCAATACCACAGAAGCTAACTGGATCTAGTTTCGGGTTTTAGAGTCAGACGAGCTCCCTCAAGGTGTCAGGTTTGCTGTCTCCTTCACAACTTTGACTATTAATGCGCCTAAGCACATAGAATATTTGTACCAGCACTTGAAGAATGACCACGGTGTTCGATTTGTCCGCCAGGCTCTACCTCACTTACGAAATGCCTTTGCCAGCCCAGATACTCAGATTGTTTTTAATTGTACTGGAAACGCAGCTAGAACCTTACCCGGTGTCAAAGACGAAAGGTGCTATCCCACTAGAGGACAGGTCCTCCTGGTGAGAGCACCTAGTGTCCAGACGAATATAATGAGGCATGGCCGCGACTATGAGACCTACGTCATCCCAAGACCCCAGTCAAACGGAAATGTCATTTTGGGGGGATACATGCAGAAAGGGAATAGGTAGATGAGCCCTTTGTATTATATCGCAAGTGACGCCGCTAACTCAAATGCAGTGACGGAGCTACGTATTCGTATGAGACCGAATCCATTTTGCGACGTACAAACGAGCTCAGCCAAGAATTACGCCAGGGTGAGCAAGAACTACTTGCAGCAATGAGCGGTCTTCGACCCTCTCGGGAGGGTGGAGCTCGAGTCCAGCGGGAAAGCATCGTAATTGATGGAGAGACAAAAACAATCGTTCACAACTACGGAGCAGGAGGAACAGGGTTCCAGGGCGGTTATGGGATGGCCTTGGATGCTGTCCAGGCCGTTGGGGGCATTCTTCAGAGTTTAAAACTACAGTCACAACCTAGCTCAAAATTATAAAAAAAATACGACCTGAGTACCCCCAAGCTAGGAGTTTAAAGCCGAACCGGTCTGATTTGTGTATTATTTTCTTTACAGAACTTGCCAAGACGACAAGTTACTGTTTTAAGACAAGCGCTAGGGTTGTTTCTTTGGAGTTATTTTATGAATCGTAGTATTCCACAGTAGGCAAGAAACACATGGCGAAGTCAGTTCTGCGACTTCTAGTATATTCATGAAGTCTTTCTCAGGTGCCTGAGACGCTTGATCACAGTTAGTTCTCAATACTACCAACGAAGAGCAGCGCGACATTATCTTGAAGCCTCCAAATGAGCGTCCGAAAAGTCTCGAACTATTCCAACCAGAATCGATAACGCAATCATATGCTATGCAAACGCGCATGCTTCTTGGCAGCGTTCTGGAGGTTTGTTTTCCTTTCCAGATGATGAATAAACTTGCTTAAGAAAGCAAATGCAATTATATACCACAAAAATCGGGGTATCTTGGAGTCCCAAGATGTCTATTATGAAGCCGTGGTATGCGTAGGCGCTGGCCTTTGAGATAGCCCATATGCCAATACAGTATTACAGATGCATTGATGTCTCCGCATTCCCGCTCCTATTGAGAGTTAGGTCCAGTTGTGTCACGTTCACAACCAGTAACTGGCCATTTTGCACCACTCCATGCCGGAAAGGTTGGGTATGCCGAAGATTGCACAGTAACTTCCTAAGTTTTGCCTTGTTGGGTAATAGATTGAGTTACCCTATCTCGGGATGGTGGCTACTCAGCTCCGATTACCCCATGGGGTTAATAGATTCCCCGCTTCGCTAGATCCAAGCCACGATTTTTATCTTTAGGCAAACGCACTTTGATCTCATCTTGAGGGATTGCCACACCCACTTGCGTCTGACATATGCCCCAAAGAAGCAAACAGCGTTGGTGAACCAGTCTGCTATCCAAGCATTAGACAGGCATTTATGAAGTTAATTTAATTTATGTGATTACTATATCTCCCGTTGTTCTAGGCGAGTTTATTGCACTGTGCTAACTGCCATATGGCTGTTGAGTGGCTGCACCTCTATGAGTACCCTTGATAACGTTACTAGTCGTATTCGCCACGAATAGGATTTTGAGAGTTTTTCTCTTGGAGTTATACTGCCAACCTCTTATAAAATAGGGGAAGAAGGAACTGTCTTACTATGAACAGATTTTGCAAATCACTGTCCCTGAAAAGTTCAAATATTCAACGCTCAATCTTAACTGCAACCATGGAGATGCTACCAAAGCATTCAGAAAACGAAGGCAACAAGATGTCGATAAGTATGATGGAAAACGTCGATGGTAGCGACAAAATGAATGAAGCCGGCAACTCAATAGATCAAGATAATGCCCTCCTACAGGCTCAAGGACACGTTGCTGAATTGGAACGGTCCTTCTCTTGGGTGGGTGCTGTCGGACTTGCTTTCAGGTAGGTAAGCCCCTTGACAAAAAGAATGGTCAAAAATAACACATTGCACAGCATCACCAACTCTTGGATTACCTATGCAACCTCTTTCGGGATCCCGTTAAGTTTAGGCGGCGGTACAGCGGCTTTGATTAGCCTGATACTGGCTGCTATTTTCCAATGGATTGTCCTAATTGGGCTTGCCGAGTTTTGCTCGGCACTTCCATCTTCAGGAGTGCGTCTGCTTGCAACCAGAAAAATCCCACAAGTCCTCACATATAATCCTAGGGCCAATATCATTACACATACATTGTCGCGCCGACGAAGACTCGTAATTTCGCTGCTTATGTCGTGGGGCTGTTGAATATTGTCGCATGGTGGGTGAATGCCGCGTCAGGTACAATCTACGTAGCGATTTCTGCTTTTGGTATTGCGGAAATATGGTATCCAAATATGGAAGGGGCACATTGGCAAGTATACTTGTGCTATCTGTTGGTCATCTTTCTGACCTGTAAGTCGGTATCTTCCCTCAGTGACCACATAGCAGAGAAGCTTACCCGCTCTAGTGATCCCTATTTTCACGGTTCCACACAAGTATATTGACTACCTAACGAAAGGAGCGATGTATCTCTCTGTGATTGGTTTGGCGTTGGTCTCAATTGTACTTCTCGTCATGTGCAGAGGTAATTACCATCCAGAAAATATCGTATCAAGTACGGCTTCGAGTGGTTGGTCTCCAGGTCCGGCCTGGTTGATGGCCATCGGTACGGGACAATATGCGTTTTTCGGCACAGGAGCCTGTACGCATATTGCTGAAGAGATGCCACAACCAAGCCATAAGTTGCCCCGTGTCATGTGAGAATGCCGAGCCTATCTTCTGGAGATCTATGGCCACTGACCTTGACAACCAGCAATATGACGATGTTTATAGGTGTTGTGACATCAGTCATCTGGATCTTGGTTATCCTAGCGGTAACTCAGGACATGAGTGCCGTGCAAGCTGCTTCATTGCCTAATATTGAAGTCATGTATCAGGCAACAAGAAGCAAATCGGTTGCTACCTTCTTGCAGTCATACATGACATTACTTTACTACAGTAAGCTCCCGCATCGACCAATACCGATTATATGAAATGTTTACCTCTGGTAGCTTGTATACCGTCGCAATGGATCACTTGTAGCCGAATTACCTGGGCTTTCGCTCGAGACGTAAGTGGTCTATTACTTGCCACCCATTTTCTGATATTCGGCTAATATAGGTCAAATCAGAACGGCCTTCCACTCTCAGACTACTGGAAGCACGTTTCCATGAAATTTAACATTCCTGTCCGGACTACCCTGCTATCGGCTGGGTTCTGTGCCATCTATGGGCTTGTTTACATCGCAAGCACCGAGGCATTTACCTCAATTATCAACACGACAATCTTGATGCTTAATATCACCTTTGTTGTTCCCCAAGGAATTGTACTGACGCGGGGCCGTCATCACCTTCCCAAGCGTCCTTTCAAACTCGGCAAACTCGGATATGCTGTGAATGCATTCTCAGTTATCTGGGTAACAATAGGCGGTATTTTCCTCTGCTTTCCGGCCACAAACCCGACCAGCCTTGAATCAATGAACTAGTAAGTTTCTCTATTCAACGACCTATTGAGCACAAATTGACTTTAGTAAAGCAATTCAATTGTCATTGTTGGCGTAATGGTGATTATTTTGGCACTCTGGCTTGAAAGACGGAATAAATTTCGCGGTCCTGAGATTGATTGGGTTTTTATCAATGCTAATAATAGAGAGGACTAAACGGATATCTAAGTACTTTTTTATTATTAGAGCTACGAATATTCTAGTGCAATGCACGTAAATACTTCCCGATTATCATCAATCATAGGTGACAAGTCAGTCTTCTATGAAATATGGTGTACTAGAAAAGGACATTATTCCAGATAGAGGTTTTATACGCGGATGTATTAGGGCGAGCCAATTTTCTCAATTGGGTTATATCATAGTTTTACAATTCTCAAGAGTGTTAATAAAGGGTATTGTAAGTGCACAGGCTGTAATGTTACGATCCCATCTCGCAGGCCACGGGGTGGGCCGTCTGTATGAGCGCCACGGCGGCAGCTGTATACACGGACGAAATAACGGTCGGCCGATGGGTCAACCAGGAAAGTTTACCTGCAGTTTAAGTGTATTTTCAGACCTTGGCTGTCTTAATACCTCTGCCGACACAAACCCTTGGCCTGGTATATCCTTTGGAAACCAATCCAAGTCGTCACATCTAATACCATAACCACTAGGCATAATACAATTATCTACAAGGCTGCACTGCTTTTGTAAGCCTCAAACTTTATTTTCCTTTTATCCTCCTGATGCGAGTAAATTACTGTGAAGAGGGTACATTTGAAGAGACCGTGTCGCATCTGCATAATGATTGGACCAGTCCTAAGTCTAATGCAAATAGGCTCGTCGCAAAGCCCGATAGTTCTCCAGCCGCTTGTAGGGTTTCGCCATGATCAGTTAAAGAGAATCCTGGAGCCCCACACCTTTATCCTGTTATGGTAAAAGGGCTTTGGTTTTATTTCCCCCTCTCCATCACACCCAACTTTATCGCCTACAGATCCAGTAACGAGCAATAGAATCATTCTCTACATGCACTTTAATCATACCACAGTTTTATCTATTCTTAATCCCGATTCCTTCGATATCATCATGTGACATGCCTGGCGGTGATAGAGGCCGTCCAACCTCTCCGAATGGCCTTATCTTAGAAGCCTGGAGCCAGGGACTCATGGTTGGCTCTCTATTCGTCATGGCCGCCGTCGTCATTTCCAACATGAGAAGGCGCATCCTATTGCATAAATTGATTCTGGCAGAGGTCTGCCATCCATCCATCTACCAGTCTATCGCACATGATTGACCCAGACAGTAGCTTATCTTAGGAATACCTCACGGCACATTCATTTTTGTCGCAAATCCCGTATACGGCTGGTATCTCTCAGCAACTTCGATCACCCTTTGTGTATCATGGTCTCTGCACAATGTTATTGCGTGGATGAAAAACAGGCCCTTCTTATCCCGCAAAGGATCGCTTTTCTACATCGGAACCGTGATTCTTGTGCAACCATATTGGATCCTAGAGATCTACGCTAACTTCGCCTTTTACAACAATATCAACGCTATCTTCCGGAAAACGAGGCCATTTGAGCCCCTCTTCCGGCAAGAATACTTCGCTCTTCTTTGGCGCTGGGTAATATGCTAACCCAAGCAGTGATCCTTGGTGGGTCTTCACTGTTTCCCACCTCTTCTACATCATTAAACGACAATATGCGCTCACAATCTTGGAGCTGGTAAGAGTAAGCCCACGTTTTGGAATTATGCTAGTTTCAATGTGCCTATCTATTGTATTCACCATACTGGATGAATGCAGCGTTTTAGGCGCTTTGCCACTAAATCTGCCGGATGGCGTGGAACCTTTCTGGAAAGTGAGTAAAATTTCAACCGTATTGATGCGTTCAAGTCAAAACTAATGCACATGCCTAAGCTATCATTCATTTGCAAGTGTCTTTGTGACGTTATAATATTGGATGACTTCAAGATTGCCCTTGACCGAATACGAAACAAGTGGTTGCAAAGAACACAAACATGTAATATGGTTTGTGGGGGCCTAACTGAGATCAATGAGACGCCAGTCCATCTAGAAGATGTTGAGGCTGCTGGCGGAAGGTTAGGGCTTGCCTCTGGAAGCAGAAATTTGTAGTTCGTCTCTAAATATGCTCTAATTCTAGTTTATTTTGTGCTGCAATTGTAGAAATGATATCATGAAGTAACTTAAGGTTAGGCAATAGAGGCAATAGGTACTCAACTGCACTGTTTACAAATAGCGTCTTGCCTCCCAGAGGAGTAACGAGCCTTAGAATGGGTGTTGCGACTGCCTCTTTGATTATAATTAGGAGCCCGGTATCGAAATCCACTTTGTCCAAGGCGCCCAGTATGATGAAGCTAAATCTTTATCGGGCATTAAAGAAGTTCTCAGCGCACAGAATCACTCTATGATTTGATGATTCGCTTTCATTCATGTGTGCGTTTAGAAGCAGCCAACTTTTTTAGGTTGGGCCCCAATAGAAATCAAGTGGCATTAAACCATACATGACCAGCCAATTCCTTAGGGAATCAAACCCTGGCATTAGCATATCTTACAGTAGCCATTTTGGGTATATCGCTGAATAGTACTCCGTAGAGAGTATAATATTTCCTATTTAGGAAATGCTCATTCGTTAGGTTGCTGCTCAATGCGCTATGCCAACCGCAGCTGAATGATGCATCCATTGTTCCAACTTACCCTGCACAGGTTCATGGAAATAAATTGGACGCGTTAATAGTACAAGAACTTCAACACCTGTGCTTCTAACACATAGTCTGTTGCGACACTAATTATAACATATTGAACACGTTGCTTTACGGTGAGCTGCTAAATTTTTACTTCCGCATAGATTTCCCCTCTATTACAAAATGCTGTCTAGCGAGGCCTCTCTCAGTTTTAAACAAACGTCGTCATCATCCATTGCGTCAGGTATTCCTGACAATTATTCGATTACCTGTCCGTTTCCCCCCCACCCCCCCGCGAAAAGGAATTAATCATGCTAACAAAAACTAGCATTCAAGGAATATGAACAATTGTACAAAGAGTCTATCCTTTACCCAGACCGGTTTTGGGGAAACCTGGCTCGGCAGCTTTTAACTTGGAGCCGAGATTTCGACACTGTCCAGTATGGATCCTTAGCCAGTGGAGATGTTTCGTGGTTTCTCGAAGGCCAACTCAATGCCTGCTTCAACTGCCTTGATCGTCATGCCATTAAATCCCCCGACAAAATTGCTATTATTTATGAGCCTGACTCCGGTGACGCTTTTAGAACAGTGAGCTACAGTAGCCTCTTGCGTGAGGTCTGTAAGTTGGCTCACTCGTTAAGAAATATGGGTGTGATTAAAGGAAGCACTATCGGTATCTACATGCCAATGATACCAGAGGCTGTAGTGGCTATGTTGGCTTGCGCTAGAATTGGTGCCGTGCACGCTGTGGTCTTCGCCGGCTTCTCGGCCAACTCACTTCGGGATCGAATCATAAACGCTAAATGCCAACTGATTATTACCACAAATGAGAGCGAACGTGGCGGTAAAACTGTGGGAACAAAGAAGATCGTTGACGCAGCTCTTGAAAACAATTGCAGCGTTTCTAATGTCTTAGTCTTCAGACACACTGAGTCGGAGATTCCTTGGACACCTGGAAGGGACATATGGTGGCATGAAGAGATTGAGAAGTACCCGGGCTATATCGCACCGGAACCGATGGCATCCGAAGACCCTCTCTTTTTGCTTTACACATCTGGATCAACGGGATCCGCGAAAGGAATTTTGCACACAACCGGGGGTTACCTTGTCGGAGCTGCAGCGACCGGAAAATATGTGTTTGATCTTCGGCCGGAGGATCGATTCTTCTGCGCTGGAGATATTGGCTGGATCACGGGACATACCTACGTTGTTTATGCGCCATTATTGCTTGGTGCTACCACTCTTGTTTTTGGAGGAACCCCTATGTACCCAACTCCAAGCCGGTACTGGGACGCAATAGACCGTCATGAAGTCACTCATTTCTACGTTGCACCGACAGCCTTGCGACTTTTAAAACAATTTACACAAGAATCGGTATTGCCTGAGATGAAAAATTTAAGAGTTCTAGGTTCGGTTGGTGAGCCCATTGCCCCGGAGATTTGGAATTGGTATTTCGAGGTAATTGGCAGGGGAAAGTGCGACGTTATTGATGTAAGTTGTTGTATAGCCCGTGTGCCTTTTTTGTCATACAAAGAAGGTTTAACTCAAGACTACAGACTTATTGGCAAACCGAGACGGGTTCGCATGCTATCACCCCTCTGGCGGGGATTACTCCAACCAAACCTGGATCAGCGTCTTTACCATTCTTTGGCATAGATACTGTCATTATTGATCCTGTATCAGGTAGAGAAATCCATGGCAATAATGTGGAAGGTATACTTGCCTTTAAGCAGCCGTGGCCGAGTATGGCTCGAACGGTATGGGGCGACCACAAGAGATATAAGGATACGTATATGAATGCGTATCCTGGTTATTATGTAAGTACTACTAGAAGACAGTACAGTTTAGTCAGCTAACCATATCTATTACATTAGTTTACTGGCGATGGTGCATATCGTGACCACGATGGCCTGTACTGGATTCGCGGCCGCGTGGACGATGTCATCAATGTGAGTGGTCATCGCCTATCAACTGCAGAAATCGAAGCCGCCATTCTTGAACATCCACAAACGATAGAAGCCGCAGCTATTGGAATTCCTGATGAAATTACCGGCCAGTCAGTTATTGTATTTACTAGTTCAAAAGATGGACAAATCGACCTCAATGAGCTGGCGAAAGAACTTGTTCTCCAGGTGAGAAAATCTATTGGGCCGTTTGCGGCACCAATGTCCATATACGTGGTTCAAGACTTGCCAAAAACAAGATCAGGAAAGATCATGCGACGTATTCTACGCAAAATACTTATGGGCGAGGAGCAACAATTGGGTGATACCAGCAGCCTTTCAAACCCATCTACCGTGGACGAAATCATTAAGACAGTTCATAGCAGGCTGGTTTAGAATGTTTAACTCTCTTCTGTAAATTATTGGCTGCATATTCCTCTTTTCACCCCATCTGTATTTGACAAACTTGCCGATTGATATTGTTACCTAAAATGACCATATAATCTATAGTAATACAGCTGACTGTATCTTGAACTTCGTCAAAAGTCGAAATAATTTACGAAAATAAACGTTGATTCTACTTGAAGCGATAATAAAAACCTGTAATAATATAGGTAGCCTATTTAAAAGACCTGAAAAATTACCCACTTAGAGCTCATGCTAAATACATGACACCTTTGTTTGATGGATAGCTCAAATCTTAGAATCATGTCTAATCCACTCTTTGAGAACAAAATTCAAGCCCTCCCGCATCCATTTGTCGTTAGGTGAAGCCGTGTAGTCGAATCCATGATCTCCTGGCCGAATGGCCGTGTGAATCTTGGCTGCTGGGTCGATATTCTTGACATATTCGATCAACTTCAAGGTACCATCTACAGGCACTGCAGAGTCCTGTTCGCCATGTAAAATGTACAGATGAGGGAATAAAGACTCATGACTATCTTTTGAGACAGCCGCCCTTCTGCGTTTGAGTTTCTCCAGAATGAATAGATCTGGGCTATCACCAAGGATGTCCAAGAAGCGACCGTTCTGCACTACGGCGAGAGCCAGGTCAAGCCGTGCTGGAGGATCCGCCTCTGTGACTACTGCTCCCTCGGTCAAATCCGCAAGGAAGTTATCAATCACAGATGGCGAAAAGTTTGGAACCCCCACAATGGTTTTCGAATATGGTGTAGTAAAATGGTCTGATAGCATGTCTAGCATGGGATACAGAACTATCATTGCCCTGGGTTTGATAAATCCTAATAATGCTGATTGCAAGGTTAAATAACCCCCTTAAGTCCACCGTCAAGGAAATTAGTATAATTTGTGGGTGGAAAAGGGAGCATGGTTGACTCACCGGCACTTTCTCCAATGAGAAGTAATTGTTCAGGATCAAGCTGTATCTCAGATCGCCCGACAGACCTAAGACATCGTTCCGGCCCGTTTCCTCCAAACCAGTCCCAAAAGTTCTTCATATCCTCAATAATATCCATTCCCTTCACCTCGGGCAAAAGTCTATAATTTGGGCTGATTATTACAGCCGACTGTTCTTCCGCAAATTCCAAAATCCATTTGGAGAACCAAGCTGGGAAAAGGCTTGAGCCAGTCACCTATGAAATTTATTAAAAAAATCATATTCAGGACTTATATTTCTACGTGGGATACAAACCAGGAATCCTCCATGAATTCTCACAATGACTGGTACTCTACTTAGTTGGCAAGGCCTTTTTGGGACGAGAATATCTGCACCAATGTCTACACCACAAGAGTAGTAGCAAGTGCGATAAATGTCAAACGAACTGAAAATTCTGGATGGAATGCTATGCAAGAAGGAGACAAGATCTTGAAATCGGACATCAAGATCGCTGGCCATGGCGGTTGTCATAGTGGGAGCAGGGCCAAGAATAGCAAAAGAAAAGCTGGGGTGTACACGGCAACAGATCCGCTGGGGGTCCCAGTTATATAGGTAGTGACTGCATGCGGACTTTCCCACTGGCGCAACTAGGCCTGGGTCCACCTGTTCAATTCGCGCTTCCCATCGGCCGCCTTTAGTTACAAGCCTCAAAGATGATGACACAATAGTCAATATATATCAAACACATACATACATACATACATACTCAAGGGGCTGATTAAAAAATTGTCATAAACCTTTCATTTTGTCCGTTTCATACTTAAAGTTCATCGCAATTCTAGGTTGAAGTTTTGATTAACAAATAACTGAGGTCTACGATATACTATAACAAAGAGCTATAAATCTCCTTCTCAACCCTCTGCGAACACTCGAGAACCAGTCGGTCTACAAAATCATTGGTTAGCAGGCGTTTGGGCAGTACCACTTCAGATAAATTGACTCACCACCGAATGGAAGGATTTGTGACGCAATGATCCCTCCAATATTGTTTTTCCTGTCCGCAAACCAATAGAGGTTGGCCAGACCTTCCCACGAGGCCGATCCCTCGGCTCGACCAGTCGGTTCTGCAAAATGGCTAATAGAGAATGACAGCCCCCAGCCCTCAGTATGATCCTTTGGCATTGGTGAAAGTGGTGTCGGATTTGCTAGCCACGGTTTTACGACCGGCACTGGTTGATTGCTGAACCTAGGTTTGTCTGGAATCTGATCCCTGAACATCTCTGTTGAAGTCAGCTAGAAGTCGAATCTCGTATAGGGATTCACACTTATAGGCATACCGTCCACGGTCTGTGACTGTAGAATGCGGCGGCCTGTGCTTGCATCTACGCCGCAATTTAAAAAGACCGCGATCAATTCTTGTGGTTTGGTCAGTTCTAATGTTCAATGTCATTATCTCTCTCATATTACACTGACTTCGAAATTCGGCCGGCTTGCCAAAACATCCATGGCCTCCAGCAGCAAAATACCGGCTGTTCTCCGTCTGTCGTTCGTCTGCTAATAGCGGTCGGCGATATAAGTGATCTGTCGTGACTAGTGAACCATCGCCCAAACGCTGGTGCATGTACGCCAGGTTCGCTTTGGCATCTTCTGATGGGAAAAATGAGACGCTATTCATGCCGAGCGGTTCAAAAATGTTTTCTTGGAAGTAGTTCTCCAAGTCAAGTCCTGTCAACCTTTCAATGACTATTCCAACCCAGTCCATCGAAGTTCCATACTGGAAAACTTCACCGGGCTGGTTAACCAATGGTCGGTTGAAAAGGTCCTCTCGAGATCCACCAAAGTCATCGAAGCCGATGGGGCGACCATATTGAGCCAATCTTGCATCCTCAAATGCGTACCCAAATCCAGCTAAATGGCTTTGAGCAGGTGATTTCTTGGCAGCATTGGTGTTTGACTTACCGGTATGATTCAGCAGCATTCGCAAAGATATTTTTCTTATTTTCTCCACAAGTTCAAATGTGCCATCCTGCCACGTTTTCAGAACTTTGATGGCCCCGAGCTCCGGACAAATAGTCTCAAGTTGCTCTGTGCTGTCCAGGTCCAGGAAACCTTTTTCAACTAACTGCATGCAGGCTATGGACGTTGCTATCTTCGTAAATGAGGCTACCCAAAAAATTGTGTCTTGAGACATCCGCTTTGCGGACGATATGCCGGTTGTGCCCGAGTAGTGCTCGATGATGGGGTCGCCATCTCTTCGAAAGCCAATGTAGACCAAACCAGGGATCTTCCTCTCTTCACCGCCAGTGTACTCGTCAATGAGACTACAAAGCTCTGCCTTGCAACGATCGGACAAAGACATTGGTTCAACAGTAGCAGCCTATAGTCTGAGAACCATCTAGTTGACCTACGGGTCGAAGGCTGGATGGACGCCAGGGTCATTTAATTTGGTAATCCAATCGCCTTCTCAATGAATTTTTTAGTCAGCAGGATGGTGGGGCGAATTAAATCAACAATTTTACCCAAAGAGGTATATTTTAGAGTGGAGCAAGGGCCCACACCAATTGCCCAGCTCAAAATGGAAATAGAGATATTAGTGCCTAAATGCTCGAAGCATTATCTACACCAGACATAAAGCCAATTAATATTTGGAATGATGCCTGTGTTCCTCACAGTTAGGTCTACACTAGCCTACATTATAACTGGCTAGAGTACTCCAGCCAGATTTCTTGAGCATTATGGCCAAATCTGTCCAATACCGATGGCTTCCTGGCCCTGTCGGCGACATGCTCCGGTCGGCCTCGCTTGCAACAACTGCATCCATTCCCCTGGGTAACACTACGCTTGTAGTTACAACTGGGCATGTTGGAGTCGATATAAAAACAGGCAATCTAGTGCGCAGCTCTCTCGAAGCCGAATTTAATGCCGTTCTCGATTGCCTGGACGCCGCTCTACTAAACGCTGGCGTGGATGGTGGTTTAGCCTCGGCGCACAAGATAGTGGCGTACTTCACAGCAAAAGAGTGCGAGCAAGTTATGTTTGCATTGTCTCAACAACGTTTCCCCAACTGGACACCTACATGGACGTCGGTAGTGGTTGTTGAGCTTGTCAATCCAGGAATGCATGCTGAGCTCCAGGCTGAGGCAATTGCGACCTGAATTATTGTGGCGGGCAGTAAGCCTAGAGAATGGGGGCTGCGGCCGGTATGGTAGAGGACAGACGCATTTTTGTGATAAACTATACTTATTTATAACTCTAAATTAGTAAAAATTGCATTTCCTAATATTCTCACTCGAGATGTGTAAATACCATGCTGCTACTTCTCTGACAACATCTAAACTCTATCAGGCATGTCTCGAAATGGATTTTTGGGATCAGCAAGTTCTTCCTCAACAGAGAGAATTGTCTTGACAACTTTTGCCGGTGCTCCAAGGGCGACTGAGTAAGGCGGCAGGGATTTTGTAACTACAGCACCAGCACCAACCGTACAGCCGCGACCAATGGTGACCCCAGGTAAGATGATGACGTTCCCACCAATCCAGCAGTCATCTTCAATTTTGATAGGGTGGCCAAACTCAACGAACTTGATGCGCGACAAAACGCTGGTCTCATGGCCAGCGGTATAGATGTGAACATTCGGTCCCATCTGTACACGGTCGCCAATGATAACAAGGCTAGTATCAAGAACAGTAAATCTACAGAGTAATCAGCCATCTAATTTTCAAACCGCTTGGATACCATGCCCGACTTACCCGAAATTCATGAAACAGTTCTTGCCAATGATGATGTTGCAACCATAGTCTGGTAAGAAAGGGGTTTCAATGCATGTTCCCTCCCCCACACTGCCCAGCATCTCCCCCAGCAGCTTCGTTCTAACTTCAGCAACTTGCTCAAAGTCGTAGGCATTTGGGTCTAAATTATTGAATTTATAGGCAGCACAGCGAGCCTTGTGGCGCCCTTCTAACAAAGTCGGGTGCAAAGGGTTATACCTAGGCGCAATTAGCGTTTATAGTCCCGACAGAATAGTATGGAAATATTGCTGGTCTGAAAACAACAAAAGTCATATCAATGCGGGGAGAGGTGAAGATGAGGCTGGGGACAACATACAGCATGCCTGATATCATGCGCTCATACTCTTCGCACCAGGGCGCCCCTTTCAGAGACTTAGCGATAGCCAGAATTTCCTGGTTCTTGGTCTGCGCTGCTGCCATTGGGATACTCTGGCGTGGATAGTCTCTGTGGGATGCTGTGTATTGGAATTGAAGAGTGAAGCTCTGCCACTGCAGTGGGTTCGGAGATAAGTAGTGTCTGGCATTGGGTTGAGCAGACTCCGCGCAGGAACTAGGCTTCTTTCGTTTTTACCGCGTTGGGCAATAATGTGGCTACATATCAATGATCGCATTCGGCTAGCTTCACATCACGGCACGCACAGCGGTTGCTGGCCCGGCAAGACTCACGAACTGGTGTATACCTAGGAAATGTTCTCACCGTGCCGTTATCTGGTGCGGGGGCGGGTCTCCCTTAACGTACATCCAGATATCCGAAGAATGATCGATGATGAACTATTGAGCTTCAATCCTCTTAATATGTACCAGGTCTAAAAGGCTCAGCCCGAGCTATTCAATACAAGTATGCTTCCACACAGCTTATACTGGGAGAATCAAGATTTAAAATGCCGGTTGAAGTAGTGTATTTGTATAATTATGCCATATGAGAGTCCTGGCACAGCAAAATCTCAAATATACAACATGATTTGTATCACCGTCTCAGACTGCTACCAGGTAATCTAGTCGCTTTGGCCAAGCCATGCATCATCAGCTTTGCTTGTTCTGTGAGAGCGTTTTACTAACATAAGTCACAGTATACCTTCGTGCACTGATTATGTATAAACTTTGTGGAACTTTACCAACCTTAAAAGCTGGTATGATAAACAGTGATAGTGGGAGTAATATACTACAATCTTGACGAAACCACCTAGCCTTATAATTTACTCCCGACCGCAGTTCTGGGTCCAAGTTCATGATCTATAGATCGTGCGGACAATGATCCTTGTTCCAAGGCCCCATCTATTGCAGCTCGCCATCCATGTGCCCAGTCGGCAGACGCAAAGAAAACGTTTTCGTGACGGCTCTGGAGCTCGTCCTGATATTTGGACATATAGCCAGGCTGCCACCAAGCTGGTCCGCCTTGGGAGTATGGGTCTGTGCTCCAATTGTGGAAGATCTGTTATCGCAACCAGCCGAGTTAGCCATTGATAAAGGCGTGGATTGTGTTATTAAGCTCCAAACATACCAGTCTCTTAATATCCATAGGATGTAGCTTGTTGAAAGATTCCACAACTAATTCTGGATTATTCTCCGGTACGAATGTCTCGCGTTCATCAGCGCCAAAAGCAACCAGGTGTACATTGCCATTAGGAAGCCTGCCATCGCCGTATCCATACATCAAAAGGCCCGGAAACCGCATGCCGTTCCATCGTTCAAGTTCTGGATTAGCCACATCTGCGTGGATTTTGGTCATTTGATTCACGTGCCCGAGGTTGATTGCCTCTTGTCGCTTTTTGGACAACGGGGGGAAGAACTGTATGTCTTTTAGCACGTTCAGAGGAATTGTGCTCACCACCCTTCGAGCCCGGAAAGCCTGATCCGAAAGTGCTTTAATAGTGACTAAGTCGTCCTTTGTCTTGTCCTGAAGGATGGACTTCACGGGTGTTGAAAAGCTGTAATCGACTCCCCGAGCTTTCGCATCTTCGAACATCCTCTTAGCGAGTTCCGTCTGTCCAGAACGGAGCTTATATCTCAGCCATACATCAGTAAAGTTGTCTGAGCTATGCATCAATAAAGCGTGGGATCTAATCATGTCCCAAAGGCTAGAATTCTTCATGTTGCCCCCCGAAATATGTAATAGAAGAGATACGAGGAGGCCTTGTTCCTCAGTAGTGAGTAGATGCTGAATCTGTTCAAAACGGTCCTGGCATGACAGCTGATCCCATTTCTCCACTGTCTTTCGATCCACGATGATATTATCTAATTGGGCATGGGGGAGTGGACAAAGCGTGCGACCGTACTGTCCGTCAACATTAACAAACGTATCCCAGGCCTTAGCTTGCATAGCGCCAGCTTCTTCGTGGCTCAATTTCCGAGGTTTCGTACCTAAGAAAATAATTGTGTTTAGTATCATCCTGGCGATGGAACACAGTTGGGTAATCATCCATACCCGGAACATTCATCGTATAATAGCCCTTGTGCATATCTGGACTTCCCGTGGTAATGAGGTCACGATCTATACCATACCTCACCATTTCGCGGAAAAGATAGCCCATATGGTGCGTGACCCATGTGCCGCCCATCTCATAGAGGAAGCCTGCTTATTATTCAGCGAATATTATTTTATTATCTGTGGCAAATTCACCATCCTTGTTGACTGTGTAAGTTCGACCTCCGATGCGGTCACGAGCCTCCAGCAGCAAAACACTTCGACCTACGTACAGAACAAGAAAATAAGGGTTAGCAACAGGTATAGCAATACTTACCATAGCACAGCGACAGACGTACCCGACAGCGCCAAATCTCGCGCCGCAGCGAGGCCGGCATAGCCTGCACCAATCACAACAGCATCGTACACTTTATCTCTTCCACTTAGTGACTGAGGAGGCCTGACAACAGCATCAGTTTCAAGGCCCGATACAACCCCCGTGGTTTGTTCCCAAGAGTAACCGTCTACAGTTCTCCCAGTCATGATGAGATCGGCTTGATAGTGTAAGACTAGTATGAACACTTCTCCTTAAGGCTAAGATGCAGGTCAAGCAGCTTGCCAAGGGATGTTTTGTGGGCGACCCAAGTGATTTTAGCACTCGTACGCCCCGTAGCCTACCAAGAGGGAGTCGTGCCACCTCTCTAGAGCTATTGGAGAATTCCGAATCTAGTAATTGGATAGTTTTACTTAATTTGGTAAAACACACATGACGACCCAGTGTTTGCATTTCCATCTAAGGGAAGAGGGGTACATAGTCCGCATTTTAAATAATAAATTATGTGGAGCATGAGAATTGGAGAGCACCCACCAGCCAGAGCATAGTCACCGATAAGATAAAATAGTCCCTTAATGACGTTGTTGGAGATGAAGGAAACACGAAATTCAAAAAGCATATTCACTTTACATTAGACGGCAAATTTTCATCACATCATGGGAGATTTCAAGGGACTTGATCTTTCTGGCAAAGTTGCGATTGTCACTGGCGCTTCGAGGTGAGACAAGACACGAGAAGAAAGGACAAGACAAAAGGCAATATTCTAATGCTGTGTGTGCAATCCTGGCGACAGAGGACTGGGAGCTGGAATTGCTACTTTGTTAGGTCGACGCGGTGCCAATGTCGTCGTGAACTACGTGTCACCCGGGAGCAAAGAACGGGCAGAAAAGGTCGCATCTGAGATCGAAGCAAACGGCACCAAGGCCATCGTGTGTCAGGCGGATATGAGCCAACTGGACCAAATCCCAAGAATCGTCGACGCTGCGTTGAAAATCAGCCCGAGCGGGAAGATTGATATTCTTATCCATAAGTATGTGAAGTATCCAGTTTGTGTACGATTGTCACGTATATACTAGGCGACAACTAACACATACCACTCCTTTACGAAGTGCTGCACAAGGAAGCGAAGCCAACCTGGTAGACACGACCGAAGAATTCTACACTCGCCATTTCGACGCCAATGTCAAGGGTCCTATCTTCTTGACCAAAGCAGTGGAACCTCACATCGCAAAAGGTGGTCGTATCGTCTTCATTTCGTCCGCTGGCGCCCGTCTTGGAGTCGCGGGGCAGACCGTGTACGCTGCAACAAAGGCTGCAAATGAGGCACTTGCGCGAGTGTGGGCGAAAGAGTTGGGTCAGTCTCACGGAATCACAGTCAACAGTGTGAACCCTGGACCGATAGCAACGGGTAAGTGTAGACAACACATGTCGTCTTCCAGACTGTGTTTTGAATCCGATTAAGCTAACAAGATGGGGCAGATCAATGGTTTCAGAGCGATGAACAGTTCCTCAAAGATATGCAGCCTCTGATAGACTCGACTCCCGCAGCAGCCCGAGTTGGAGAGGTGGACGACATTGCGCCTTTGGTAGCATTCCTTTGTAGCGACGATGCCAAATGGACCACAGGATCCACTTTGTCCGCGAACGGCGGCCTGTATAACTAGATTCTGTCTGCCTGCAATTAAGCTATCAAGTTGAATTCTCACCCGTGCTTATTGCTGTTTAATTACATGACATGTAAATATATTTCGGCCAATGGGCCAAATGTGTGCGACACATCTGCACAAGTGTGTTCTTAGCACGCCCGCGACGGCAGCGGGGTGCGTATAGACATACTCAGTCATCTTCGCAGGGGGGTTCATTGACTCAGTCTCTTGTTATTGCGATCAGCTACAAGTCTCCCGTGCATAGTACAAAAACAACATAGCGGTGCTCAGGCGTAGTGGAACCCATGTGCCTCCATCGGGCAAACCGTCATACCAGAAAATTCCTAGTCCCTAGAAATCTGCGGGCCCACCACAGGGTACAAGAGGCTATCTGCGATCCATATTTCACTCTGCAGTTACAGGACCTTGATTGGTGCCCGCAATGCGACACGTGTGGCGAAATCGGATGGTATCCGTTAGTTCCACTTCCAGTGACCAACTGTATAACAATTGGCCACTAAAGGTGGAACTACAGGGTACATTCGCAGTGTCGCGTTGACTATTGACACGAGAGTTCGGTCTTCAGAAACATGGCTCGACGTTATCATAGTTTGTTAAGGAGAGGTCATCATCTCAAAAAAGAGCGTCTCTTCAAGCATGTCTCAAGCAAAACCATATCGAGAGTTCAAGTTTGTCGAAAGCGGAAACCGTAAGCGACGGCGGCGAACAAGACCGAAACCTGATGCGAGGCCTACCTCTCAAGCAGACGCCGAATATCATGTCGATTGCAGCGACGCTCTCCAGAACTCCGCGACGCCTTGTATGACGTACCAACAGGGGCATGCAAAAACCGTAGACATCCCGTCTTTAATAGAACCGGGACCGGACGAAATTAATGTTTCGAGGATTTTATCACCACTGGATGACGCTGTCCTGAGCGGTATCTACCATGCTGTCGACGAGGCTTTCGGCGACGACCCGTTTAATCCATTCTTCGACGCAGGTATTAGCCCTGTCTCCTCTGGAGATCAGCTTGGCAACTTTCCGTTTTATTTTGGGCCCGATATTACGATATGCGATATAGATGAACCTTCTTTGGCACTGGATACGTCTACAGCACAGAATCGGGAGTCAGCAGATGAGCAGGGACCATCTAACGAGGTGAAAGAGACTGACTTCGATGCCAACGCATGCCAAGCAACTCAAAATATCGATACGTCCTGGATCAGTTCCAATATTGGTAGCAACAACCTCAGTAACACAATTACACATCTACTTACTAGATGTACGACAGTCCCATCCAGCCATTTCCTCATCATTGTATGAGTCTAACATGACATATCTATAGATAATCAAGAATTCTGCGTCATGCCCTTGACCAATGATTTTGAGGCTAATCCATTCCGATTCGATGCTGCGAGATGTCAAGGCTCTCAATTGCTTTGGCACTCCATTTTAGCCCTGTCATATCGACATCTGAACCGCGAGACCGGAGTTTACTCGGAAGAGGCCAAAACGCACAAAGAAACAGCACTTCAGATGTTGAAAGACGTGGAAAGTGCCACTGAGGATACTACTCTCGAACCCACCCTCCTAGATGCTGTGCTCATCCTCATGACTCTAGATGTGAGTTTCATCCTTCTGAGAGACTTTCTTCCACACTAACAGATGACGATGAGAACATAGTGCGCAACCTCAGCGCATGGACCGTGGGTGTGGTACCTTCAGCGCGCCCATAAGATGATACGTGCTGCAGAGGCTATTAATGATCAAAAATCTGCCCGAATGCAAGCTGGGGTTGAAATGCTTGTCTGGCGAGTTTTGTTCCCGATTATCGTCTTAAGTTGGCTTGCTAATTCCGTCGTATAGGTGGGACGTCACACTGGCCCTGACTACTCGTCAAGGCTGCGTTCTATCTGAGTCAACTATAGTTAACTTATTCAAGCCGATCCGCAGCGCGAAAGCAACATTCTACAGCGTATCTGGTTGCCCCGAGGCCTTGTTCAAACATATGGTTCGATTAGGTTCGTATGCGAGAGAGTTTGAACTTGCATCGACCATGGTTTGCGTCAGTTTTGACATGAACCCCGTTTTGGAAGTAGAATCGGCCATCAGAGAATGGAAAGATCAGACATATGGTGACATTTACGGATTGTGTTCATCCAAGGGACTACCAGAAGGATATAGCTGGGCAAACATGATGCACCACGAGGACATCCATCACTGCGCTGAAGCTTGGCGGTATGCCCTGCTATTGTACATTAACAGGGTCTTCAAATGGCAGCGGAACATGCCGCCGTCTCCATCCCTCTCCTTTTTGGCTCGGAAAGCCCTTAATCACGTAACGTCGTGTAGACGGGATTCAATGGTCCAGAAACAACTACTACTTCCAGTGTTCCTAGCTGGCTGCGAGACCACAGATGAACATCTACGCCAAGAAGCAAAACAGTACTGCATTTGGTGGAGCAACAAAACCCGTTACGACATGTTTTCCACCACAACTGAGCTGCTTGAGGAGGTCTGGGCCAACCATAGTGAAACTGCTTGGTGGGGCTCTCTCATTGACGAAAAGAGTCGTTCGGGCAGTAAGCTATCCAAGGGCCGCCAATATTTATTTGGTTGAGATCAACTGAAGGCAGCACCTTTGATGGCATACCAAGTTGACGGGGCGGAAAGCCCATGTAAGAGGCAGCCATTACTGCAGAGACAAGAAATGAGCTTTTGGTGCGGAGTATTCAACTGCATCGCTCTATAATAATGGCGCTTGGATGGAAAACGCGATGCTTGAAATTTAAGGCTATTATATCGTGCATTATCGTTTTTTAACCACTTCCCTATCTATCTGACTCTTTATGGGCCAACATAATCTCACCCTTGTTATCTCTGATCTATTTCCACGTGACACAAATACCAGACTTTTACATTTTCTCTATACTTGCTTTACCGACGAGCGTCCTATAGTTGCCCGCATAATGAGTGGAAAGGTTTGGGCGGCACGCAAGAAGCCTCGGAACGCTAAGCGTTGTGCGGTACCCCCTTTACAAGCGTTGATTTCGTTGGATGTTGATAACTTGATTGCGTCGTTTGCATACCCTCTCATTTCCTCTTCGTAAGTTCTGACACTTTCAATAATAGAGAGCCTTCCGGCAGCAGCGTCGATAAGACAACGCACGAGGTTATCTGCGTCGCGGAGCGCAGTGTTGGCTCCCATGCCACCCATCGGCGTCATGTTATGAATTGAATCACCAAGGAGTGTCACGTTGCTTGATTCCCATGATGTGAGAGTGGGCATCGAACGCAAGGATAGGCATCTAGTTGTAGATGTATCGCTTTCCGTCACCAACTCCCGCAACTCTGGCGCCCATCCTTTTATGGAATCGAGAACATACTTATGTAATTCAAGCCCATTTATCGGACCTGAACCTTGTGGTATGTCGCCTGACGGCGTAACGTAGGCCCAGACGATATAGTGCTCCAGTGCGGAAGATTCGTCTCCGTTGGCATCTCTTGAGCGCCACGCCGAGATAAACATCCATCCTCTCCCAGATGGTACAATGTTATTAAGCGCTCCGTTGGTCATTTCATGTGGGAGATTTCTGATTCTCTTGTCGTCAAGAATGTATCGCCCAGCGATTGCAGATACTCCAAGGTCCAGGCGTTCTAAATTTGGCAGGAATTGACGGCGGACCACCGAATTGGGACCATCGGCACCAACCAAGAGATCACCATCTTCGTAGGTGCCATCTGCAAAATGAGCGCGTATTCGGCCATTGTTGAGTTGATTATACCGAGTAAAAACTCGTCCCCATTGGATGACGGCGGTGGTTCCGTTGTCGAGCCCATCTATCAACACATCGCGAAGGTCCATCCTTCCCACACCACTTCGTTCAACTTCTTGTGCTGACTTTCCACTTAACTCAACGTCGTTTTTCTCTGCCAAGACTCGAAGTTGCGTGTCACGAAAAAATAATTGCGTCCCGGCGGACGTCAAGAGCGACTGGAGTCGCGTCCAGTTGGAAAGCGGCAAACAGTAACGTAAAGCTCGCCGGCCATTTTGATCGATGTGAAGGCCATATCCAGCCATATTCTCAGACTTTTCAACCTTGAAATGGTTAAGTAAAACTCAATTATGCTGTTTGGTTGAAGAGTTCTGACCTGTTGCTCGAAAACCCGTACTTCTATTCCAGCTTTACGCAGTCCGTGTGCAAGGCTCAACCCACCAATACCCCCACCAATGATTAAAACACGCATATTTGAGATGGAGCGGCTATGCACGACGACCTGAATGTGAAGATCGGTACTTGGTGGATGAAGATTTGTTAACAAAGTTTGGAATTTCTTTGTTTGTTTGTCGATGAAGCTGAAGGGTATTCTTTAATGATTTCCACTTGCATCTTTGCACAATTCTTAGATTTTATATACCAGCGTTTCTAAGTATGTCAATTGGTACTTGTGGGCGATAAATGTCGGTGGGAGCGCAGTAACGACTCGGATGTTAATAAGCTCCGAGATTTATGAGCGTCGTCTCAGCTTCGTGCCACTGGTACCATGCACTTCAAAGCCAATAAACTGCAGACCACCAACATGTCTTGGATAGGTATAGGTAGCCGAAAGGGATGCTTTAGCCAGGCTGGCGTTTGCTAACGTCCGCCTTGAGCCTTGTCCCACGCCTTACGGGAAGTCTGCGCCAGCAAATTACGCACGCCTGGACCGTAACATCAACCCTTTAGCTTGTGGTCGCCAATACGCATCAGGTAACGATGGTTGAAGATTTTCAAATAGAAAATCAATCTTGAAGCTAAAATATGTAAATTTCCTTGTTAAAGCATTGCATACTTCTGCCACAATGCTCCAATATCAAATCCCACCAAAAGCTGGTCAAAATGCCCTTCTCTGAGGTATTGAAAACTCACAACTAGTCCATTGCTTCACACACAACCTATGACTTTATCCCAACCTTTTTCTGTCGCTCACCAGGATTTACTGAATATTAAACTAGTAAATACTAACTTGTATTTATTCGAAGATTTGGTTTGAGAAAGATGCACGTTTGTCTAGCTTAGGTTACGAGATGTCAGACATGACGAGATTCGTCACGATGCTTCATTCAGTATTATTCTCTTCTACATTTCTACCGCAGTTATTATATTAAATTGTGACATTCTGTCTGAAAGTGGTAATCCTGGCTCTATTACTCAGCTTCTGTGAATTTGCACCCACCTCATAACATGAACCTTTGGTGCGGATGGCATGAAACCTGTCACAAGAGGATGCACACATTTGTCACAAATCAAACTTCGCCAATTATTTATTATATTTGACCAAAGTATGTGTGAATTATGCAGGTTCGAGACATGTTTGGTAAACACACAGTGCAACTATCCATCGTTTATCGTTGTGCTTCAACGCAGACCTGAAACCCTAGAAGACTTCGAACATGCTGCATGGCCAAAAGAGAAATGGAAACCTCCAAGCCATGCACTCAATGGGTATTCTGCCATTAAAGAGACTGACCTCATAGCCAAAGACCGAACAGTCAAATATTCGCAGCCCATAAAACACTGCTCCACAGAGCCATGATAGTATAAGGAGCAGTCATCGAGAAAGCTTGTGCAGATTTGGAATCTTTTGCTTGGATCAAAGGGACGTTTTGACCTCTCGGACGGCTCGTCATCCTTTCATGAAGTTTCTCAACCTACATACTGCCGAGGTGTTGCTCCAACTTTAGCACAATTTAGAAATGGCCGAGTGTGCGCTTACATCATAACAGCTCAATAAAATGGCCCAAGTACTATATCTGTAGCAATCATTCGGGTATCAGCCCCTCCTTCGCAATATCAAGTGTGAACGTACAGAGCCAGGTACAAATATCTTGACCTAGAACATTATATAGGTTGCCTGTGAAACATCGGGCCATGAAGGTGGTGCGCGGTCGACATTTAATAACAGCTCTCCGCCCGGATAGCCTTAATGAAATAAACAATTTCCTCCGCTTGGGGCCGCTTTAGTCTTCCTGTTAGAATAGCTGAGCTACCCCTGGCTAACTAAAAGCCTCTGTCATCGGAACTGAGAAGATTTCACTAGTGCTAGCATTAGAGTAGAGGCTGATTTGGATGTCAGACTTCGAGCTTCTTCCCTATTTTAACAAATCTTCGTTCATATAAACAGCTATTACTTCTCAGCTGCCATATACGTCGTGTTAAAAACAGCTTTTGGTCCTTTGGTCGTTCAGGTTGGGGGAGAATTCAGTATTCTCGAAGCACGGCACGCGATCCTCGTCGTATTAAGACCGGATACATTGTCGCCAACGTGATCTGATTTTAGCAACTTGCTCGTGTTATTTTTTTGTCACTTAAAATTATTTAAAGTTCTCAAAATTGAATGATCCCAAATTCCCAGTTGGTACAAAGGTCGACATTGAGAACATCTACGGTTGTCACATGTCGATGCCGTTATTATTCTCCTGATTCTCTAACACGCTCTTGTTAGCCCTCGGCAGAATGTGTTCCCCTAAGTTCCACCTGAGGTCTGGGACCTTCTGTTAGCAGTGAACATCATTGCTCTGGCATGCTTCATCTAGATTCAAGAGGGGTTAGATAGGCTTGCGATGGGTTATCCAAGTGGAGCCATGCCAGTCAAATAATCTGCGCAACACAGAACAAAATAGCTGTGGGAATAGGAACTTCCAATTTTTCGAGACTGCTTCCATCTTTTGATAGAAGTTACTGGTGATTTTGAGTGCTTGTAAGGATTAGCCAGAAATGTCGAGCTTTACTGGGATGACGACGGCACGCATCATCCGCATGAAAATAATTACAGAAACTTCTGTTAAGGAATTGTCGTCATAGCTGAGAATACACTTCAAAGATTCTGAAGCGTATTTCTCGCAGGTATCACGAACGTGGCCAGGTCCATGCCCAGGGTCGTTTTGAATAGTGTAGGGAGGGAAAAACCCAGTAGCCTTATGTAAATGGTGTAACGAAAGTTCATGAAGCATCAAGAGGATCATGTCATAGTAAATTTTCATGCAAGCTACTCCGTGTCAATTTTCGTCATGCGGGACAATCATCACATTGACTATTCAATAGTCTGTTCAGAATGGACTGCTTCCACCAAACGACCTGCTCGATGTATTGCTCCACAATGAGCTTAGTGCGAACATCCGAAATGTCTACAGAGGGACCATCTTCAAAGCCCACGACAGCTAAGTTTTCCTCTGTGATTCTTTGAAGAAGTTGTTCTCTCAGTTATTACTGCAGGAAGGTCTTGAACCTGGTACTGCAGTTCACAGACTTTGTATCATTGCGTAACCCTTTCCTTCTCACCGCAGGAGCTTCAGCGATACAATCAAGCGAGAATTTGGTACATCGCACGCACTGTAACGATGAATCGCTTGACAAACACTTGATATTCTTTTACGGTACGGTCGTCTTTGCTTAGCATGGGCGGATTTCGTGAGTAATGCAGAAGGGTTCCACTCGCCTGGCAAGATCGATTAAATTTCGATACTTCACTGGTGCTGGCCAGTGCTGCGCCCATTGGAGACCTTTCGGCGCGGTCCATTGATGGGCCAGTCGAAATCATCAATGGCATATGAAAACACAGGGATGTGAACGTTCAAATGAATAAGGTCTTTAATCATAAGCCGCATGAAACTTGTGCGGAGCTTAACAACTTCCGCAACGGATGGTGCGGGTTGTAGGAACTCTCAGCGCCGCACTTCACTCAGCCACAAGGTGACGAACCTTGACTTACCAGAAGCTTACGTATATTCCATTTAGAGCAGCCCGGAATTGCCCGCGAATTAGAACATGCTGCGTCGCTCAAAGTGGCAGGTGAGACATTACGGTCGGCAGCTCGGCACATTGATAACTCCACCCGCCAGCCGCCAGGGTATCCAAATGACGCTCAACAGCACTCCAGTCGTACGAAGAAAATGGCGATGAGATGATACTCATTCCGATGTCTTAGCTATTTCTCTTATATCTAACTAACCTGGATCAGAAGGCTGTCGTAGCCGCTTCCAACAAAGGACTCATCGCCGCAAGTATAGAAGTTGACATCACAAAAGCAATGGCACTTGATGTTTGCCACTTATATATACAAATCTTCCAACAGGTAAACAAATCTAGTCGCATCGATTAAATAGAGGTTTTCATCTTTTATACACTCTTGACGAAGATGCTCAATCACAGCGTCCAGTGAGATTGAGTATAGTTTCAAGATTAGCGCCTCCTTGAGGAAACAGTGATGGCGAATGAAAGCCCCCCACAAGTTTTATCTTGGATATAGGGAGCGCCGTTGCCGTCCATACACGGAACTGCTCGCAGCAAAATCGCGGTGTCGTGCTCGTATATAAATATCCCAAAGGTATTCTGCAGTATTTCATGCAATTTATAGAGATCGATATTCTTAAAATCTGTTGGCCGGACTGTGTCATGCTTGATTTCTGTGTTGTAAGCAAAATGGCCGCCTCAACCTGGCTTGTCAATACTTAACTGGTCAATACCAAACGGTATCCACGGGTAGGCCGTTGGCACCTTTGCCATTCCCTTACGATTACGCAGCTGGCGAAAACATTGAGAATGCAGCGCTATTCGCCTCGACATCTCGGCTAGCACCCATACCACAGTCAAGATTGTCAACATAGTGGATCACCAGCCCACTGGTCGGTCGCCAACATTATCCATTCCGTAGTAAAAGCTAGGCATGGGAACCTCCTGTTCCAACATGAAGCCGAATCCGTTGTCCTCTGGCCACATTCTGACATCAAAATCACCAAAGACTATATTATCAGGTAAAGCATCCTGAGTTCCGACAACCACGTCCGGGGGTGTGGGCATATAGCCTCCCAGAGTCGGGACAATGCTCGGTCGAAGTGTTCGAGTATTCATGGATGGTGTCAGAATGCTCTCTGCAAGGTGTATATTTCCCACGGAGTCTCTAATCTGGAGTACCACCGCTACTGGGGCGTAGAGCCCATGTGCACTTGCGTCTTCTAGGATCTTGGAAACGCTGCGCGCATAGTATGCCCACTTGAGAGTTTCATTGTCGATAATCTGGCTGATTTTATCGTTTGGATCAGTCACGCGTTTCTGCAGCATAGCCAAAGCTTTGAAGGCATATGGGACGCGTAAAATTGTAAGAAGTGGTAGCGATCGGATATTCTCTGGGTCTATGTTCAACATAACATCGAGGATGGACTGACAGTCATTGATAAATGACAAAAGTATGCGGGTATAGGTGGGACTGAGTGGAGCGCGGGAGCCGGGCAGAGGAGCGTCAGATTTTGTTGCCAATGATGGCAGACTGAGGCTCTGGACATTGTGATCGAAGCAAATGACAAAATCGTGGAGTTTGCTTTTGCACAAGGTAAGATCAATCTCGAGGGAAGCTACTACGGTGAGCTTGTGTGTCTCAACGTTAAAGACAAATGCATACCGGTCAACAGCGTTGGGTCTAGCACTGCCTCCCACTCTCGCAAGCGCTGTTTGAACAGAGCGGACTTCTCCTTGATATTGATATGCTCCACTGTTGCAGGGTCGGAGCTCATCTCAGCCTCTCTTTTCATAGCCTCTATATCCTCAGCTATACTTTGTAGCTGAACCCACGCCACGAGTCTCTGATCATTTGTCTCAATGGCATATTGTTTGAAGATAGTCAACGCCACGCGAGTGGAAGGGCTAAACGATATAATCCTTTGTCGTCGAAAGCTAACGGCAATTCTACGAACGGATTAGACGAGGCGGTCAAAGAAGCCTTGAGTTCACCAACCTTGAACATGTCAAATAGACGCCAAACATTGCTCGATACCTTTCTAGCATGCTGTCTGAGGCGTCGTGGGAAAGCTCGGCAATATCTTGGTTCTGCGCCTGCCATGATATCCTGCCACCAAATCCGAGATCCATAGCCATTGTACATGCGGCATGAGACCACTGCGAGATATTTAGATGATCCAAGTCGGTGGGAGGATAACCCCATACTGCGGTTATTAGAAGTGCTTGAAGCAAGTCAAGGCTTTTGTGGCCCTGGACGAGCACTACATGAGCCAGAGTTTTTGTACTTTGCGTATGCATGTCTTTGAATAGCCGTGGTTCCAGCACGCTGCATGCTGCTGTAATCATTGCGCTTGTCGAATACGGCCGATATTCCTCTAGCGACTCGAGAGACAAGTTGGCCACTGAGCGAACCACCGGGTACTGCGGAAGCAGCGTATTGAAGAAACAGCGAAGAAGTCTCGTCTTGGTGGCCGATGTCAGCTTCAACGGTTCGGGATCACTTTCTGATGAGTCATGACGCTTGCCATGTCGGACGCTGGCTAATCGCCGCGATGGACGCCTGGTCGAGTTGATGGTAGGCAAGACATTTGCGTCCGGGGCTACGGGCCCAGTATTCTCAGTCACCTCAGAGTCCAATGTGCTTCCAAACCGATGGAAACCACTTGAAGAATGAGAATCGTCAGGAGAATCCCTGACGGAGTCATCATAGGTGTTGTTCTTGTCGAGATTGTTCAGCGCCGCTGTGAGCGATACAATCTTCTCCTCCAGCTCCGCGATGCGCGAGCCGGTATGGATGCGCTTCCGGGTCTTTGAGATTGCCTTCCATACACAATCAACTTCTTGTGCTTGACAGCGCCGACACTTCCCGTTCTCTTTGAGCATGTCGGTATAGCATCGCGTCTTCCTCCTACGGCAAGCCTGACAGGCATGTTTGCCAATGCTACGAGAGGCCTTGGACTCGGTCATTGCAGCCGGGCCTATTATCCGAGCAATTTTTTTAGTAATGCAGCACAAACGAAATGGCTATTGACAGTCTTAGTGTACGAGTAGTGAAGCGAAGGATAGGCGACGCGCCTTTGGGATTCCTTTGTCTGAAAAGAGAGGGCGCCGCTAAGCCTGCTACGTAAGGCTTAACGTCAATCTTACCCCCGCGTCAATACCACCACAATACCCAGGGAGGTGCGCCAATCAAAGCCAGCTAACAGCGTCCACGCCGTGCTTATGCAGATAGTCTCAGAGATACTTGGTTCATGTAAGATAGTCCTGTGAGCTTCTATTTTCTCTCTTGCTATGCGCCCAAGACTGCCGCCGTATGGACAGTTCAATGCTTGGTTTATCTGATACTTCACTGGATATCACTTTGCCTATATTCAGCGTTCTATAATTTAGCTTAAGGTTGTTAAGCATTTAGCTGCAGGCGATAAGATAATCCTCGCCCTCGCTTGTGTCACAGTTTGCAGTCAACACAGCAACGCGCCAGTAAGAAAAAGTCTAACAATTTCTCTGCTTTGTAAATTTGAACGCGTGAAGTTCAATTATGCCATATTCCATGAACGTCTTGATTGAGTTTTCCGCTGCCAGTCTGGCTGAGCACTCGGTGACGCCGATTGACCCCAGGCTCAAGGGTTCAGACGGTACTACGTAAGACCTTATGCAGAATACCGCAGCCGCACTTAACTATTTGATGGGCAATGGTTATCATCGAAAGCATCTCGATCTAGCTGCCCGTAGCAGATTACCCTGTGTGATAAGGAGCATCGAAATTTCGGAGGTTAATAAGGTCCGACTTATTTAAGATTGCCGTAGCTTGGCGCGCGGACGGAAATAACATCCGCGGCAACGTCTACGGGGCACGGAGCACGGAATGCACGTCGTCGAATTCACAAAATCGGGAGGCTAAGTAGGTAGTCAAGATGAACACACCAGTATGGGGTTATTGCGACTTGTAGGGAGCTCATTGCACAGATATAAGACTTTACAGCTCCTAGAGGGATACCTTCAGTCTGGCTGGTTTTAGACCCAACAACTGTGGTTTCTTCATACAATCATATTCATCATGATTAACTCAATACTATTGTCACAACTACTGTTGCTCGTCAGAGCCGGTGCGCACACCTTGCATGCAACAGAATTCGTTCGCAATGCAGGAAAGGCCGCTGATGTCTTGGATAAAACCATTCAAGCAATTGGGAGCCAGCTTCGGACACACTCTGGTCCGACCGACTAACATCGTATTTCTGTGTGAGTGTCCGACTCCGAAAGAGACTTTGTCACGTTAGAAAAGCTTGGCAACATTGTAAGTGAGACATACGAAGAGTGATATTGGAGACCATTTACGGCATTTAGTGCTTGAGGTCCACCAGTCGGTCTCTTTTAGCTTCTCCGAGACGCAGTTGAAACAGCGTATCGATCGAAAATATCACTATGGAGATTACTGGATCTGGGCATTTCCAAACCTTCAGCCAGATATCGATTACTCCATGGTGGTGCAGTCAGGTTCAAGATCATCACATACAACGAGGAAAAGCCATTTGTTCTCAAAGATCGCAAGGTACAGTTTGCATCGTTCTGGCACCCAAGAGCTACACACGCTGAAGACTGGGTAATTTCTGTCGCTGCGCCGGCGTGTTGGACAGGTGTCAGCTCTGAATTTGCTCTTTTCAATGCAGATGTCGTCAGCCCTAGCTCTGGTCCAGCAGCAAGATGGGACACTGGATATGCTCGGGGGTTTCTTCTTGACGCCATCTCTGATGGCATCCCGAGAAGCGCTACTCTGATCGGGGCCCATGGATCAAGTGAAATTGGATTGGGTACCCAAGATTCACTGGCACACATTGCAGAGCTGGCTGGCGTGCTATATCCCGACCCAAAGACCCTGGGACAGCATAAGTGGTGCCATGAAGGATATGTTTGACAATACGAGCTTTGTATAATACATTCAATAGATTTAGAACTTTACTGTAACCGACTTTAAGATGTAATAGCAAATGCTGCTTGTATTTAATATACATTTTTTTAGCCAATGCTGACGGGTAATTAATAGATCCCTAACCTAGAGCTCACCATATCTTAAGCTACAATATTATAATGTATACTTATATGATTATCATTTCGTAATTTCTTAGCCTTATATTAAATTATCATAGTTTAGCGCCTACATGGTGTCTATGTTCCTAATAGAGGCTTAATATTGATCGCATAACTCGAGTAGGTTACTGAGGCAGATATCCAGGACTGGTAGCTGCATTGTCCTAGTAAGGTTGCATTGTCTGGTGATTGAACATTTTTGCGAAAATTAGCCAATTCAGGTGTGTTGTAAATGTATTGTTGTTGAAGTTGATTATGTTAGGTACACAATGCTCCTGTCACAAGGTTAAGGGTAGAGCCTGCACCGAGGGCACTTGGACGCAATGAGGAGCTGCTGACTGAGGCGCTTAGCGGGTGTAAAAATGCTAGCGTTTAAGGCTTAATTGGGAAGTTGAGATTGACCGATGCTCTGAGCATGTGCTGGAAGTAGGTAATGCATGGTATTGCTAGCGCTAATCAAGAGGCCGCATTGCCGTTGATTATTCCTCGGCTCGGGTCTAGAGCATCTTCTTTAGACCAAGTATGTCCAAGACTTTTCTTGTTCTAGATATCGGAATACCAGTTATGGAAGGCAGGTATATAGTGGGATACAACTAATTCTAATCCTTGTCAGCCCACCCTTTCTACGTGACTCTATTCGTCTTCTGCCCCACAAAGATCACTATCATAATATCGTCTAGTTTGCAAACAGCGGTTGTCGGCACCTCATTTATATTCATTATTGCAAACTTCATTTACACAACATTTAAATTCCCCAGTTATTTTTGCGGCATAAGCGGGCGCTTTATAAAACTATCATAAGACTTTAACCTCCTAGAATACATAATATTCTATATTTCTATATCGGCGTGCCGAATTTCCGCGTTATTGGAACCTCATTTATATTCATGATTTGCAACTTCCTTTCTCAAGACTTTCAATTCCCTAGTCATTCGCAACACGGGCGGGCGCCCTGTAAGATTGTAATTACCCTTTGTCTTTTTGGAATAGATGATATTATGTATCACCAACTTAGTGTGCCGAAGTTCCGCGTTGTGACGAGTGAATAGATTGACTCCCAATATTGTAAGTGGATGACGATGAAGGCTTTTCGAAGCCGCATATAAATATCCTCTTGGTTACCTGCTGTTGTAACCTCTAACAGATACTCATCAACAGTTTGTAAAAGTCAACCTGTGTATTATTCTTTCCCCAAGTTCCATAACATGGCGACCAAATTCGCACTGCTCCTAGCTGGCGCATCGCTTGTTGCTGCTGGTGGTATCAATCGCAATATTCCCGTTCCTACTGGCTCCCGAACTGTCAAAGGACTTCCTTCCCGAGCCACTGATACAGCCGTTACTGGCACTGCCGCAGTATATGGAATCAATGACAACGAGAACGCCAACGGCGGTCTTGGATGCCGTGCCTACTACGGCGACGGCAGCGCCAACGATGGCTGGCCAACCATTAGCCAATGGGTCTCGTTCAACTACATCTGGCAAGTCAACTACAATAGCATTCAGAACTCATGTAGCCAGTACGGCGTTCCCAATCTCTCCGACGACGAGATGACCGACCTAGAGAACGGCATCAACGACATCGCCAACCAATACAACATCGACCATCGCTACATTTTGGCCGAAATCCTGACGGAGTCATCCGGCTGCGTCCGAGTCCCCACTACGGGTGGCCCATCGACCGGAATTTGGAACCCTGGCCTTTTGCAAGACTACGATGGATACTACACCTGCAACTGCGATACTTACAACGGCGTGAGCAATGAGTACGGCGAGACTTGTGGTGTGGTCAACCCATGTCCAGCAGGTACGTGTAACCTTTAAAAACCCTTAGTTCTGGCCGTTGTCTCAGACTAACAACATCGCTATAGACACAATCAGTAACATGATTCGAGAGGGTGCGGTGGGTACCGATAATGGAGTCGGTCTCAGCTTTCTTATCAACGCTGCCGAGGCTGTGGGTGCCACGGACGCACAGGTCTTTTACCTTGCGTCCGAGTGGTACAACCAAGGGGAGTATTCGCCCAACGTAGGCGGATCTTTAAACGCAAACTGCTATGCCAATAAAGTGGCTCAGTGGCTCACTGGTTGCACAAATCCAGTATCATGCTAAGATATAACTCTTCAATATGCCCTTAAGTGTTTAAAATACTTTTGGGTTGCACCTGGCTGGAGACGGTGACCTTTTCTCTTTTCAGTATTTGGGTTGTGACGGGATAACCCAGACTTAACTGCTATTAAAGATGAGCAGTTATATCTATTTTGTTAAACCACACACGAACAAATCTTCAGATATATGTCAGATCTTTTTATTATCCAGTATATATATTCTACATCCCAAATCTTATATATAGTAACCCCAATATTATATGTACATTGCGAGTTTATATACGGGTACCTGGTGATGGCCTTTGACAAGCCCAAAGTGTATGTACTTAGAAATGAATATCCAACTGATCAACTTAATGGTTTTAGACCTCAGTTTAGCGGTTGAACTTTTGTTTCGTATTGGCTCAAGGTATTGTCGAATTAGTTAGTGACAACGCCGCAGCTGCCAGGGTTACTATCACAGGTACAGCGTGATTGCGCATTGACCCAACCAGTCAGTCGGCTATTGTAGCATAATTATTAGCATCCAGAAGTTCTGATTTGAGTTGTGTAAGAAGTATGAAAAATAGGGCTTACTTTGCGATGTCAGAGGCGTAGCAGTGAGTGGCAATGTTACTTTGAAGATTTCCAGTTGAAGAGATGGATCCAGAATTGTAGATACGAGCGCCGCGGTAGAAATCGGAGACATCGCCGTGGCCAGACTGGTTGATGCAATTGGCCAAGCCGTCGCCGGATGAGGTACCAGCGGTTCCCTCTCGGATCATCTGGTAGATGGTGGCAGACGGGCAAGGCTTTTGCACGGTGTGGTTGTCATTGCAGCTGCCTACGCCATTGTGGTCTTTGCGACTGTTAGTGTTCCTTTGCTCCAGATATTTAAAATTATCTAAGAGGCTGTGATTACTCACCCTGCATCAAACCTGGGTTCCTAACGCCACCGGATGTTGTGTTAACACGGACACAGCCGTGAGATTCCTGCATCAAAATGGCGAGCACGAAACGGTGATCGACACCGGTTGCCGCTGATGTCATTTGTATACCGTCCCAGATAGCTCCCTATTTGATTTCATATCGGGTGAGCAAGATAGCTACGGCAGTATTGATTGAAGAGAAACCTACTACTTCAGGGCCATCCGTATTAGGAATACGACCATCCTGATTACCACAAGCAGCGAACATCTGAGGCTTGTAGTTATTGAACATGTTCTCAAAAGAAACCCAACGGCTCTTGTCGGGCCAGCCAGCAGAAGTGCTTCCGCTGCCAAGGTACAGCGTGTAGCTATCGACACCATCGCCAACACCGTCCTGAATGTTGGAGTTGTCAAATCTGGCAATGTTGCTGTTGCTGACCTTCTCGCCAGTGGCACGGGCAGCAAGCTTGACATTAGCAGCAGAAGGAACATCAGGACTAGTGCGAGAGGGCATCCAGTTTCCTTGGGGGACGGAGAAGTCCACGGTGTCAGGAACGGGCTCAGTAGGCGCCTTGATGATGGAAGGAGGGAAAGCAGCAACCATGGCCGCACCGGCAAGTAGGGAGACAGAAAACTTCACTCTGTTAGCTGACGCTGGCTTTGAGGTACAATGGAACTATTACCTTCAACATGGTAACTGAGATGGATGGTATGCTAAATAGATAGAGGTTGAGATTCTGTTATTGAGACTGAATGGAATACTGAAGGGGATTTCCCTGAGAATCAAGATCTCAGCTCTTTAAATACATATTTACGACATTCTAGATTCTTCAAGACTCATAAGCCTTAAATTTGGTTATTATTTCAACTTCCTATTTGATCCACAAGTTTCTAAGCCACACAACTAGGCTCGCGTTGGCCTACTTCCCATTTTTACCGACTCTATTAATTGTTTAGAATATCAGATGTTGATTTGAGGCTGTTCTGCTTACTTCTTACAGTTCAACCGACAGGGAGTGCACAGAGAAGCTATTGTCAGAGTCCAGATTTCGCAGAATATATCCCTGCGCTTTACTAATTAAGATTTAAGATGCTTACAGTTTTTGCGCCACGGCCAATGATTGACGCCGAAGCGAATGTAACAACGCAAGTACTGTAGGTTATCTCGACACCTTAATCTGTCATGCCGTTGGTGAGAAGTCTCGCGATTCTTGCACATTGGGTCAACGCGCGCGTAGGTCTGGTAAAATCCAGCTAAAACTTTGCGGTTATTACAGTAAGCATAATAAACATAGATTGAATCATAGGCATAGGCGTATTATGGAAATAACAACTACAAACAGAATGGGCGTTCAGAAATATTGGTCGGGAGCTGTCTTTCGTCCAAGTCGGATGAAATGGCCTGCACATCCGAACAAGTAAGCAGACTGCACCGGCCCAAGCCGAAAGACGGCTCTATTAGTGTCCCCGTACAGGTTTTCCGGCATTATTATTGACTGCTTGGCGTTCATGGTAATACCAGTAGTCAAAAGAGCTGGGTTGGCAACCTTCCTGTTCGGGTAATAGCTGATGATATTGAGAAGTGCTAGCAGGGGTATCGGCCCTTTCAACTAATCTTTTCCACCAATGCCATGTAATAGAAGAATAGCAGCTGCTGTTTCTATCTATAGCCTGTTAAATACAATAGAAATCATGGAATTGGCAATTGGCGATTACTTAATTGGTGAAAGCGTATGAAATAATCTAAGCTTATTAATAACTGAATTCCCTATGCATTGCCCAGCATGCTAGCCCGCATCTGTATGGGTATTTGGCGTTCTCCCATTAGCCCCAGAGATTAGACGTCCCAAACGCCTTTTCTACCGTATCCTGGTCAATTAAACACCGGCCGCATACCATGGTAGCTTGTGTCGAAATAGCGATCGCTTGAACACTCCATATGCGCTTAAACCAAGGGTGCCCACAGACAGAGATCCTTGCGTGAATAGAGAGTATCCGAAATGGCCAAGTAAGTAAGTTGCTGAACCCGATGTCACTAGCCTTAATTTCGGTGGGTTTCTTCTTCTTCATTTTCATTTTCAATATTTTCCAATTGTCTGGATGAATTCTCAACCCAGTCTCTTTCGGTACTGTGTCTGTATGCTCAGTCATGGTCGCCAGCATTTCAAATACACAAGCTGTCTTGTAGGTCAGTTCACCTAGCCAGATGACAGTTCGCTCGCCACGCCGATAGATATCGGCCATGAGCGGAATTTGTTCTACCTTTTTGAGATTATTGTGCAGGTCGATGCAAATAGCATCGACTTGAAGAATACGAGAAGTATTGTGCCTCCGGAGCCGCCTGGGACATCTGCAATGCAGCTGATAATGTTTCAGGACGTTGTAAAACCCACAGCTCCAGGTTGAAGACAAGTAACACGATACTATTGATGCATTGTGCATGATATAGGCAAGTCAAGGGATGTCTTACTGGGTCGAAAGTCAGCAGGCTGTATCCTTGGTTCCATTTTCAACGCTTGAAGCTATGAGACAGCTACTTTTACTATATGACCACAGCAACCTATTGTCGCAAATACCTCTTGTAGAAATCGTATATTTTCCACTCCGCTCCGGCCACTTCATCAACCTCCTCTAGTACAGCGTTCTCAGAGCCTGCCTTACCAATCGCCAGCTCGTCTAATGACTCCTGCCCGATGCCCACAATGAATGCTGTTCCGCTGCGCTGTACGTGCTCCCCTGTCCTCTTCTAGAAAATGATGTCGTCCACGAGACATTGCGTCCCATGATTCTTCAACAAACGATGCTGTAGGAGGCAGCAGCGGCTTCCTTTGGGACAACTCATACCAGCTCTGATATTGACTAGAGTCTATCTTTCTTCGCATCCAACAGTAGAGACTCTGGGGCATCTAAGAAAACGTTTCACTAAATTACTGCGATTAGAATTGACTTATAATAGGTACTATCACATAATGTTTTGAGCGAGACATGGCTGTTGGGAATTACATTAGTACAATTTAATTAATAACCTATAGACTCTCTTAACATCTTTACCGATATAAACGTAATACCATCGTTTACAATTATTCCTGAGAAATCCTCTATATTACTAAAACTTTAGTATGCAGAATTGGCTTCAAGTTACTTTTATACCCGCAACACTTTCATCCGCTTTTTTTTTTTTTTTTTTATCTTCCTCATTTTAGCATTTTGGACGGCTGCAGGACAAGATTATCGGTCTCATGCCGAGCAAAAGCCGCAAAATATGAAACGTGGTGAAAATTGATTTGGAGTCGTCAGCACATTTGCATCGTGCAGGGTTCTAAGACAAACACTTCCAATGTATGGAATTTAATCTGGCCACGATGGCCCATACATCAACGAAGCAAAAGCAAGGATTTCATTGGCTAGTTTGGTTGTCTGTGCTCTACGCCGATTGGATCGGACCACTAATCCAAGGAGCCGACAGCACTCGGATGTTGTATGAGTAGCCAATAAGAATCGACATGCTAAGCTGCCTTGCATTGCCCTAGTTAGGCCACTCTTATTAGTGAAATCGGCATTAACACCTACCCTAATACTTCGAGAGTCCGTAGAACCGAGAGCAGAACATACCAGGAATAGTTCCCAAAGGATATGTGAGAATAAGTCAATGTGCGGCCTTATGTGTTTAACCCTAGCTACTCGGATGAATTTTACTTAATCCGGTTCTACAACATTCACTCGACTGTCCACAAGATCGTGGAAAAAAAAGACCTAATACCATCTATATCCTAGTCTTACAGTTCGGATGTCACGCTACGGGCTGAGCATAAGCTTCTCTAATTCATCCTTTGTGTAGAACTCTATCTTAAAGCAATTTATTCCAACGTAGTCGCTACTCTAAGGCAGGCCCCGCGTCAACCCTTCGGCCCGTGGCTTGCGAGGCGTTTCCCGAAACCACTCAGAAATATCCGAGCGGCGCAAAGTCATGCCAAGTACCCACATAGTTCAAGCATCTTCCAAATGCATGTAGTTGGGTGCCGTATCAATTCGTATTCCAGCTGTGAGCAAATTAGTATAAGAATGAGCCCAGTCAGTCCAAGACAATGCAAAGAGATGAGAAGTAAGCGAATAATTATCCAGAAAATTGAGAAGTCCATTGTATACATATGTCTGGACTTCCGTCAACCACAAGTCAATGGGTCATCGAACAGGAACAGGGTCTCATATTGAGGCACGATGTCCCGCTCCCGCCTTTGGGCGCCCACGACGTTCTCGTCAAGATCCATGCGGTTTCTTTGAATGCACGAGATCATCAAATATTGAATGTACTTATCTCTCTTGCCTTGTATGCAACAAATTCCAAGCTGATGAATTCACAGAACACTTATATGTGGGGCTACAAACCTGGTATTGTTCCTACCTCTGACTGTGCTGGGTCTGTTCTCGCCGTTGGCGGAGCCGTCAGTCGCGTGAGATTGGGATCGCGTATAGCTGCAACATTCCACAGAAAGTGGCTGAAAGGAGAACTCACCTCGGTTGCTGAAGCCTCTCAAGTTGGTGCGCATTCGGACGGTGTGTTGCGTTAATACGCCGTGTTCTCCGAAGATGAGCTTGTCATAATCCCTTCACATCTCAGCTTCATTGAAGCAAGCACACTCCCATGCGCCGCTGTCACGGCCTGGAATTCACTGTTTTGCGGCCGTAAAAGTGTGAAACCTGGCGATGTTGTTCTGACACAGGGCAGTGGAGGAGTAAGCTTATTTGCGATTCAATTTGCGAATGCCGCTGGCGCGACAGTCATTGCAACTACGGGCGAATTGCGCAGCGAGCGCGAAACACTTCTTAGGCAGGTTGGCGCAAGCATTGTACTTAGCTATCGAGACACGGATTGGGGAGAACAAGCTAAGGCCGCGACAGACGGACGTGGGGTCGACTTCTTGCTAGAAATGTCTGGGGCAGGGGCTCAGAGCGCGGCGGCCCTGAGAGTTGGGGGCGAAATCATTGTCATAGGAGGCTCGGAGGGTTCTGGAGGGTCAACATTTGATTTGCGACTCATCCTTGGCGAGCTACGACGCGTCGCAGTAGGGAGTCGTGAACAATTTGAGTGCATGAATCGTGCTATTAGTGCTTGCCGTCTCCAGCCGGTGGTAGACAAGACAAATTGGTCCTTTGAGCAAGCCAGAGAGGCGCTGCAACATGCGGAATCTGGAAAGATGGCAGGCAAGGTCGTTATAAAGGTTGTACAAGATTAGGTGCAAAATTTTTCAGTTTGGCGGGCATCTGATTGCAATATACAAGTGTGTTCTAAATCGAGAGGTGATATATCTAGGGAAAAGTTATCCAGCACCCCATTTCTATTATCCAGCACCCCTAAAAAAATCAATAATAAATATTCTTATTAAATTAATATAAAAAATAAAAAAAAAAAACATTATAATTATATTATTTACTATATATTATATATAAAATATATTATATATTAAATTAATATTATTTTAAATTTAAAAATAAATTTTAAAATAAATAATAAATATAAATTTAAAAATTATTTAAAAAATAAATATTATATAAAAAATTTTAAAAATTTTTTTTTTTTTAATTTTATATATTAATATTTTAAATAAAAATATTAATATATTTAAAATTATTTAAAATTTATAAATATATTTTATATAAAATTAAAAAAATATAAATTTATATATAAATATTTAATTTTTAAAATTTTAAATAAATATTTAAATAATAAATTATAAAAAAGTTTATTTAAAATATATAACTTATAAAATATTATAATATATTAAAAAAATCTTTTTAAAAAAATCCCTTATAATTTTATTAATATTTTTAATAAATTATTAAAATTGTAATTTATATTATAAATAATAAATATAAAAAATTAAAAAAATTATTTTTTAAAAAAATTATATTTTAGCTTTTATATAATATATTTTATATATTTTTATACTTACTTAGTTATATTTTAATTTAAAATATAAAATTTTACTTTTATTTTTAGGGTGCTGGATAACAGAAATGGGGTGCTGGATAACTTTTCCCTATATCTAATTCCAAGTCGATATTTGAATGTCCTAGTTCAATAAGGAGTAGGGGGCGGCAACGATCCATTTTCCAAGGAGGAGCAATAAAGCTATCAATAAGCGTCCCCCCCAAAAAAGAGGCCTAGGACTCGCTAATAGGCCTGACTCAGTGGAGAGGTCAGAGCGCACATATTGTATGTCTTTTTTTTTTGCATTGCAAGTACAGTATATCCCTAGACTTGATAATCCTCTACCTTCGTTCTATACAACTAATTGTAGCAGAAAGTATACTCTAGAAATTTTGATTGTTATAATAAACTATATGAGTAGTCGGAGCAAAATCGATGTATTCTTTGTTTTAAGGGCCGGAATAGTAGCCTTCCCATAATTTCCGACCAATGGCAGCTTGGTCATCTGCGCCTCCGCTGATCGAAACCCACCGGTGATACGTGCTCTGTTCATGACCTCAGAACTGATATTGACCACCTGTGAATCAAATTTGTTATTTTTAGTCTGGATCTAAATTGGGTGAAATATCGAAATCCAGGACAGAGCCACTGGATTGGCGCAAGATTGACAGTTTTTGACCCGACCTTGAAGTTGAAGCTGAGTGTTGGCTTACATGAGAAGGTAGCAAAGCCGGGTTCATCAATTCCACCATAAGCAACAGAGAGGAATTCATGGTGAATAAACTTAGGCACGTAAATCAACGTGATCCCAGACGCAGAAGCAAAGAGACAATTCCCACCAGAGAGACGCCATGCAGTAGAAACACATCTGTCTGGAACATGGAAAACGCGGGCGGAGCATGCAACGATGCTTCGATTGTCTGCCAAATCCCACACGATGGGCATCGTTCATCCGAGGACCACTTGCTCAACCTTAGGTGGACTTGCTGTTGCAAGACAGCATCAACTTTGCCAATTACTTATTCGCATCTTTGAACTCTCGCTGGAAATGTGAGCGCTGGGATGACACGACGGTATTACATACATTCATGATTGGACGAAGTCTGCATCTGGCCATCTCTCTTCTATACGAAGTCCGTTGATTACCCACTCACTCTGTCATAGTTGTGACTCGTCTGAAGACAAATGACTGATTACCGATGATAAAGCAGCACCCTGAAATCGCGCATTCGGGCCAAGCTCGCGACTTGAAGCTAAACTTGCGTAGGCAGACTCAAAGTACTTGAGTCAAAATGTGCCACCATGCGCCGTGCTCTATCGGCATGCTACGGCATAATATCCGTCGAGGGCAAGCATGTAGATTTCACAGTGTGGTAACTTCTTGATCTATGATCAATAGCTCAGCAAAGTCTAAATCTCGTCCTAAAGAAGGGGCTGGTTCCATAGCATCGCTTGAAAATAGCAAATCGAGTGGCATTGCATACTGATCAACAAGGCCTATGCCTGCAAAAGTGTCATTCGGATCGCATGCGGAAGTACACGGGTCGTGGGCTTTATCACTGACGGTGAACCTGAACGGAGTTGGTTCCTGTACTGATTGCTGCTGCTGCTGCTGGTCGTTGCCCCCATTCAAAGTGTGACTTTGACCGGAAACATTTACAGTTTGTGTTGGCGCTACACTATGACCAGGGTGACTCGAACATATCGGATTCGTAGACAGGAATGGCTCGGCTTGGTCCACAGTCGCAGCTGGGCTCGCCAATTCTATGGAGATAGATGAGATGAGGGGTGGTGGAATACTAGGCGCCCCATTGCTCGGTTTGCCTGCATACACGGCCCTCCATTGCCACAGCCCATCATGTGCGATGCTGAAGAATGAGCGCGACCGCAGCGAAAGGCGCGGTGGCATGGCAGGAGACGTTTTGAAGAGGTCCTTATGTATGCCCCATAGCTGGGGCAGGACAGTCGTGACTCGGCCGTCCATGTCGTTGTCCTCGACCGAGCACTGCTTGTGTACGAATATGCAGGTGGCAAAGGCTGCTTTTGCGAGATCTTGGTTGACAAACCCACCATAACTGGAATGTAGAACCTTGGAGATAAAAATGGCGGCGGTGAAGCACATCCTCAGAATTGGAAATGGCAGATATCGCATCGGGACGTCACCTTCGTCTCCTTGTCGGAGAGCATCGACGTAGCCTAAAGCCGCGTTGAACGCTCTCAGAACAGCCAATTTACGCACATCGGAATCCTCATCGTCGAAGAGTGCGTAGGCCTTATATTGGAAGTTGACCGCGGAATAGTAAATTGAGGCTCGGTCTGCTCTACTTAGCCTTGACACAAACAAGACTTTTGAGTCGCAGGAATAGGAAAATGGCAACGTGAGTCTGGGAAACACTAACGAGATTGGTATGCCGCCATCTTGACCTCTAATTCTCGGAGATCTGGCTCGAAGATACTGAGCATTGAGACTTTATAAGAGTCTTCCAGACTGCCAAAAGCCATATGGACCTTGTCCAAGAAGAGCTGCGTGATAATGCCAATATATAATGGCTCAGGCAGCTCGTACGGATTCGCTTCGGAAGCGACCTTCTGTATAGTACGGTCGTGTGCAAGGACGGGGAGGTGGCCGTTGCCCAAGGATGCACTGTATACGTCACCAACTCGTCAGCCCGCACGAGCATAGGGCAAGACCAAGATCAGGTCGAAGCAAATTTCTTACCCTTCAACAGCTAAGTAAGTGCAGCACCAAGCTCTGACAGCCTGTAATAGCTCCGCCTTGCCGAGCGGAGCCCGGTTCCGAGAGTACAGCTCAAGGATCTCTGGCCTGTGAAGCCCGACATGTATGGCCCCAGACTTCAGTAAGCCTGCCAGGACATAGGTGATGTCTTCCGGCATGGTAGAGACGGGAAAGGTCCAGAGACAAAGCAAGGTCATGGCTTGTAGTGATGGCAGCGCGTGAGGGGCGGCGGCTATAGTTGTCCAAAGTAGTCCCTTGACGGCTGGCAGAAGGGTAGGTAGGAGAGAGAAGTCTGTGCAATCGTGACGAGCGGCTGTCACAATTATGGTCCAGAAGAGCACGGGAGAAGCCTTGTAGACTGCGTCTGGCGATACGGAGGGCGGAAGCATAGGCAAGGCAGTGTGGTAGTAAGAGTAGTATCTAAGATGTATGTCAGCTCATCCGCTCACTTCAACATGAAAAGGGTGAGTTCAAGAGCCTTACATGTTAAAATACATGTCAATTTGATCGGGATTTAGCTTGACTGACTCAATGTGCCGCGCCACGGAGGCTCTCTGTGAGTTCGATGGTTGGGAGGTTTGATAGAGACATGTCGCCACTGGTGGCCCTGCGTTCAAAGAGCGAGTGTGCGGAGACCAATTTAGGGCTATGATTGCTCTCCGGCAGCTGTTGGGCCTCGGCTGGTTCAGGAACCGTTGATGCACCCATTCGCGTAGATGACGTGGATGCTGTCGACGCGGCAGACGGAGGACTAGAGTCTCTTGCAGACACGCCATCGAATGTTTTAAGCAGATCAACTTGGGCGACGATATCCCTGAGGGTATTCAAGTGCGCGGTTAGCGCTGCGGAAAGCAAATTCGTCAAAGTGCAATGCAGCGCACACAGGACGGGGGTGAAGTGTTACATCTTTTTGCTGGCGCGCTTGAATCTCTCGTCAAAGACACAGGGCTGATCTAAGTCGGCGCAACGCTGACATGATTGACTGCTTCCGGAGGAGGCCTCGCATCTCAACTATGTATCAGGAAGTCAGCCCCAATATTCTCACCCCTCGAGGTGCGCGCACAAGGCTCGTTGAGTAGGTTAGAGGGTAGATGAACAACCTTGGACCGCCGACATCGACGACATGCTACGCGCGTGCGCTTTGCTGGTCGCGCAGCAGCTGTTCTGGCAACCTCGTTCTCCTCTATTCTTTGGGTGTTATTCTGACCTGCATCAAATGCGGTGGTGGATCCTGAACGCGGGGTCCTAGGAGCAAGCAGACGCGGAGCAAGCATAGGATGGCGCCCGACAGGCTCCAGCCGTTGAGGGCCCATGATCTACCAATCCCTAAAAATAAGACGCCGTGAAATAAAGTCGGATGATAGAGGATTAACAGTTATTCCAGCGACTGTTGATGAATCGTCAGATCCCTGGATTGAACTCGGCTCTTGAAGTGCAGTTGCATGGAGCAGCGTGTTTCCGGTCAAGCTGCAACCCCACACTGCCACACTGCCCTTGTTTATTACCGTCCGTAGTGCGTCTGGCTGTGTGGGGGAGGGCTAGCCAGCATCTTGGCGCTCGAAGGCTTGCACTTGGAACGGCGACACATTTGACCCGAGTCAATAGAGAAGATGGACTAAATGTATGTCGGTTAACGAAGGTGAGTCACTAGACTACATGACGCATATTGGCTTCCATGTCCACTATGATCATCTGCTACAGTAAAGCATGTTGCGTTATAGTAAATCTCCAGTAACCTTCTGCTTCGTAAGTCTTCAACTACGCCCTAGCTTCCTATTTATGATTGCATTAGAATGGGGTAAGTCAAAGAACGCGACTCTCACTAGATTTCTATGTAGAATCTCAGCTTCCTCACAGCGGCTAGTGAGTCTAACTGAGGGCATCGCCTAGATCGTTTCTGCGTCTTGCAATCGAGTCAGCCACGAGACCAACAGCTTGATCCACCCGCTCGATCCTCAAGCTTCCATGACTTGCTAAACACGGCTGTCAAAGGTGAACAGCGAAGCTACACAGGAGGTTGTGTCTAAGAAGACGTGGATTGCTGTGGGCAAGCGAAGTATCAAGGAACGACTAAACAGCTCATATACAGCCATTCACGGATGAAGTTCCATAGTCTGATATCTTCCAGCTCAATTTGCGCACCAAGGGGGTAAAAAATCACCGGCGGTGTTTCCTTTCACTGTTGCGCACCTCTTACGGTTACCTTACCCAGTGATTCAGTTGGTCCTGGCTTGTGCTGCACAATACCGATTGGTTCGGACACAAACCGGGGGACATGACCGAGCGAGTCGGACCGCCCAATCAGAGTTGACGACCTGGGGTAATGCCCATACTGCAGGCTTCAGTGCTTTTCACGGCAACAAGATCATAGCGATCAATTGTACTAAGGCAACGGTAACAGATGCAGGAAGGGGATGATCTCTATTCACGAAATAATGCCGAGACGGTCCTGATCAAGTGTCTCAAGTCTTGTGTGCAAGGCGGAGAGGGCTCGTAGTTGACGACCCCAACAGAGCTAAGAAACTCACCTGCAATCACAGAGATGACAGAGTCTTGATAAATAAGATGTTGCATCCTCTGATGTCACAACTCTATAAACCGCCACAGTTTTCGACCTCAGCTATGAGGAACTGTATTGAGCGGCATTTTCAAGCTAACGACCCCACTGTCCTCTTCAGGCCCTTCCACCTTTTGAAGTCCTATGCCATTGTAAGTCGTAGCAAACACCTGCCGCCTTTAGGAATAAGTACAAAATGATCTGTCATCTCCATGTCATCATCTGTCGTCGCGCTTCCAATCTCAAAATTGTATCTCCTTGTCAGAATCGCCAAGGTAGATTTGAGCTCCATAGTCGCAATGCGCCGTCCAAGACAGGCCCTGGTGCCTTTGCCAAAGACGAGTAGCTGGTCTCGCATTTGATCTTCTGTGCCATGCTTCTCCCCATCGATCCATCGCTGTGGATTGAAGTGATCAGGGTCTGGAAAAATTGTCGGCTCGCGTTGTGAGGTCAATGCTTGGCACGATATAGTAGTCTGCGAGTCCATCAGCATCATTATCTGCGCAAATCGCCCAGACGAAGAGACTGAGCTCAGCTGCTCCGAGTAAACCCGAAAGTTGATAACATACGTAAGCAGGAATAGCTACTCCATCAATCACTGCTCCGTCTTCTGGGGTCAGTCGGAGCAGTCCGGCCGGACCAGCTGGGCGAAGTCGGAGGATCTCCGAGATCACTGCATCAAGGACGGGAAGTTGAGAGATTTCATTATACGAGAAGCTCTCACAATCCAGTCCAATAGCTTGCTGAATCTCCTCACGAAGCCGAACTTGCCACTTTGGTTGATGGGATAGCTCCCAGAACAGATATGCAAGGGTGGTGCTGGTTGTGTCTGTTCCGGCAAATATCAAATTGGTGAGTTCCTCTACGATGCCGGTATCTGTTAGATGACGCGGGATATCCTCGTTGTTCTTTTGGAGAAGTCTCTTCTCAGTGACTATTCTTGCGATTAGGTCATGGTGCTCTGAAGGATCATGGGATGCCAGATATGTCTCGTACGCTCCACCACAATACTGTTAAGAGTCGAGTTAGACACGCTGAGAGGAAAACTTGTACTATTTGGAGAGCCATTTACCTTTTTGAAACGTGATGCGCTAACGAGAAAATTTTGAATAGATTTTACGGGGACATATTGCAGTATATTCGTCGTCGCGGGAAACATCCATTTAGTCCAAAGAACAGGGAAAACCTCGTCAATGTGATTCAAAAGCTCAGGTAGCTCTTCTTTTTCCAATCCACTAAAGCTGTCATCGACAAAACTCTCTCCTACATTCAACCAAAATTAACTTCAACGCTGTCATAGCTCAGATGAGTAGATGAACCTACCAACAACTCCAAGCGCCAGCATACGAAACCAAGGCAAAACATCCAGAGTCTCATTAAGACGCTTGTCAAAGCATTTTACCAGTAATTCAAGCCGTCGATGCACAGTAGGTTCAATCTCAGCCACGGCAGCTGGGCTGAAGCTCGGACCAATGCGTTTCTTCATAACCCGGTACTCATCTCGGTTACGGGTAGTAAACGTGCTTTTAAAACCTAGGGAGTCGTATACAGGTGCCTTGGGGTACTTGGAATGCGCTCCGTAGATTTCTTTGAGCGCCGCGGGCGAAGCGAAGCAGACTTCGGACGGACTCACGCGAACGGCCGGACCATATTTCTTGTGGAGATTGTGGATGATGTTGCTTCGCTGCCCAAACAGGTCGATATGCAACATCCATGCTCCAGTAAATTTGGCTATGAACGGGCCGGGGACATTCCTCAGCGGATCCGTGAAATGCCTGTACTGTTAATGGGTCAGCTTGCAGGCTATCAACAGCTAATAGTGGCATTCCCGATGGAGAAGAGGGCTTCTCCATCACATACTTACAATCCCTACAAGGAGCAGTCCCGACCCAATCAGATAAGTCAAGGTCCAGGGCCAGTTGATTTCAAGCACCTCCGCAGAAGGAGAATCCATTTCTTTTGTCACGCTGGGCGTAGGAATGATGAAGAATGAGAGCTGTGTCTATCAACGAGGTAAAAATTGAGGATATTTATCAATATGCTCTAACTGCAAACGATTGAATGCATTTACTTTTATCCTTTTTAAGCCTCCCTACGACGCCATAGATATCTACAGGTACAACAAAAAATTGTTCATCGACTTAGAAGCAGACCGACCCCTTGACTAATAAGATGACGTATCGAGATGACTAACTCCGACAAGCCGAAGCCAAATCGGCTCAGGCGTATCCCTCGCTCTCGATTGGCTGCGCCCGTGCAAAGAAAGTGAACGGCCCGTTTCCGAACCCTACTAGCCAGCCGAAGATAATCATCTCGGTTCGGGAACCGGCTTTGAGTTAACCATAGTGGCCACTTCGGCGCATGGGAATCAATATCGGATTTATCCTATCGGTGAAGCTTGATTTCTTTATATTGCTTGCGACAGAGGCATGGCCAGCACACTATTTGCTCGCCATGAACATGTACCGTCTGTGGTGTCTGAAACTTGGAAAGTCATCACTGCTGTATCATACTTTAAACCAACCCATTTTGCTTTTTTGAGTCAATATCATCTGAACCATGACGCAGATCGACGACTTTAGTGCTCCGCAGTATCTCCCCAAAAATCCGGGGCTGTACTTCAATGGTTCGTTCCATAACCCCAGGGATGGCTTTTACCAAGAAATTATGAGCCCCATAAATGGCAAGGCAATCACCAAAGTCGCCTTTGCCGGAAAAGAAGACACCATTTCCGCTCTGGAAGCTGCCGACAAGGCCTTTGAAAGCTGGCGCGCTGTTTCAACGCTGGAACGGTGCAACATCGTGCGCAAGGTGGCGCAGGCTGTGCGTGACCATGCCGAGGAGTTTGCTACGTTGGATGCTTGGAACATGGGCAGTCCCATCTCCATAATGCGGGCCGAGGTCGAGTACTCCGCCATGAACTTTGACCTGTTCGCCGGTCTAGCTCCGGCTGTAACAGGGGAGACCAATCGCCTGACGGACGACATGTTCCATTACACGATCCGGGAACCTCTGGGAGTGGTGGCGCGCATCATACCGTACAATCATCCCTTCTTAGGCATGGCTATCAAAATGGTGACACCACTGGTTATGGGTAACACGGTTATCATCAAGGTCTCGGAGTAGGCACCGCTGTCCGCCTTCCGACTGATGGAGGTCATTGGTGATCTTTTCCCACCTGGCGTTGTCAATGTACTTGCGGGAGGCCGAGAGAGCGGCGAGGTCCTGTCAAGTCATCACATTGTCAAAAAGGTCACTCTTGTCGGTAGCGTGCCCGTGGGGCGAGCCATCTCCCACAGCGCCGCTGACACGCTCAAACTCACCATATTAGAACTGGGTGGCAAGAACGCTCTAATTGCCTATCCAGACTCTGACATTCCAAAGCTGGTCAACGGTATTGTGAAAGGCATGAATTGGTACTGGTGTGGACAGTCATGCTCTTCGACTTCTCGCGTCTTTCTCCACGAGTCGATTCACGATGAGGTAGTCAAACAGGTCATCGAAAAGATCAATACCGAACACAAACCTGGCAACCCTCTGAAACCCGAAACAACCATGGGTGCTCTTGTAGATACTAAAGCTATAGAGAGAGTAAAGAAGTACGTCGACATCGGAAAGGCCGAGGGGGCCAAGCTGGCCACCGGGGGAGGGCCGCCGAGTTTAAGTAGAGAGCTATCCAAGGGCTGCTTCTGGTCTCCCACAGTCTTTACCAATGTCAAACAGAGCATGCGCATCGCCCAGGAAGAGATTTTTGGGCCGGTCATGGGTGTTCTCAAGTGGAGCGACGAAGAAACAATGTGGAAGGAGGTCAACTCGGTGGAATATGGCTTGACAGGCTCCATCTACACCACCAACACTGCCACGGCGCAGAAGGCTGTCAAGAAGATGGAGGCGGGCTATTGCTGGATCAACACCAGCGCGACGCATTTCTTAGGGCTTCCGTTTGGTGGGTATAAACAGTCAGGTATGGGTCGCGAGCACAGTTTGCACGAGCTTTATGACATGACGCAGATTAAGGCGGTCCACATGAGCTTACAATAGTTCTACTATAAGACAAATATAATACCACGAACTGCTTTTTGGTTTTTTTTTCACAACGAAACCATGATTTTCTTACTTGTCATCTCAGAAAGAAAAACTTAGTTTATAACATAAAAATAGTAGCAGGCTTTTAAATAATATAAACTCGAACTTTGCTATTAAACCTAACATTCCAGCAATCCCGATTAAATATTATTAAAAATCTTCCAGTGGCGTAGGCATGTTTAAAACCATCTGCGCATCTTTGACAACATCCATGCGTAATATAGTCGACACTTGTAGTTCATCTAGGAGCTTACTCAACGGACCCTCCCCTCGGGAGAGGCTGACGTGCCTGGGTAATAAACACTGCGCTGCTAGAAGTGGATTCATCTGCACAGTCACCTGGTGCCATTTTCCATCAATCTTATTGATTGCACGGTTGATCCCGATGAAAGATTGCGACGGTATAGTTCTCAGTGTCGGAAGGGGCACGTGGATCATCAAATCCGTGCCTCCATCTGTTCCACTGATGTCAGCCTTGATTTGATAGTCGTCCATCTCCAGGTTGATTTTCGTGAGCCACTTGGGGAGCTGATACAAGGTTATACCTCGAACTCGAGCAATCTCGGTATCGACTGGTAGAGCCAACACGTATCCATAAAAGGTCCGGTTCCATATGGAAGTGATCATTTGCGTCATACTAAAACTATTTCGGCCCGGCTGACGAACGATAATGGCAAGAGACACCTCATTATAAGGGTCATTATCGCAGACGAGGTATGAGTAGAATGTCAACGCAACCAAGCCGTAACCTGGAAACGGTGAAATTGGTTCCAAGGGCGATGGAAGCTTAGGTTTCAAGGACCCAAGGGGCGCCAGAAAGACGAGTTGGATGCTCCTTGTCCGATAATAGAAGTTGGGGGCGAACGTCTCACCAACTCTTGAGTTAACCAGCTTCTTTGGGATCTTTCGGAAGAATTCAATATCAGGTCCGACAGTAGGATCGCGCGCTACCTCATCCAAAATCGGGTTCATACGGTAACGATCATAGTAACCACCTTTGGGTACATCTATCTTGTGGCCCCCGAACTCAACTTGGATTGTTGAAGACATCGTAATAACAGTAACCCTAGACAGGTAGATTAGAATATGACGTCTCGTTCGAAGCAGATAGACACACATAAAAGGGGGCTGATACTAAGAGTATTGACAATGTTGCTTGGGGCACTTTAGAAGAACGGCGTTGGTACACCTAAGGGAACGGATTTAAATACATGGTGTAGTACTCGCATGTGACAAGTATTTATAGACAGTTTGCAGATACATGAGATGCATATGAAATATATCACTGATAATAAACCATACCTTTGTGGATGGGCAATCGAAGAATCGGCGTAATGAACAACCCGAACATCCGTTCCCGTCGGCCTCATGTTTCTAACAGTTATAACTTACGTCGGCAGACTTCGCAACGGTAAATCTTTAGCGAAAAAATAGAGTGGAACTAGCGGAGTGGGACAAGCGATATATACCGAGGTTTAGCTACTATTACCTGCTTTTGCAGTAGCCCCTTATCCGTAGGTGTATAACTATAAGGCAGAGTGCCTGTTTACTCTATATAATATTTACTCTCGAACTATAGCAGAAGATGCAGGAGTAGGGGTCTAATTAATATTGTACTCAATATATATTGGTACTATTAATTAAAAAGAATATATATATTTACATAGTAGCTAAAATATCGTGAGTTGAGTAACCATATACCACTTGTTGGAAATAATACTTAGCACTTTGGACCTGTTTATTCACCTGGAATTTTATTGGAATTCTTACTCCGCCTCATTCTCTAGTGTAGATTTCCAGGCTCAATGACTTAGACTGACACATACTCTGCTGTGGAACCGTCTTAGGTTCCCCAAACTCCACAGAGGAGTATGGAGACATAGTCCCATATGTGATAGTGGACCTACAAGAGCCTAGCTATCAGCCCGGCATTTTCATTTTGTTGGCTCTGGTCATTGTTAGCTCTGATACATGTTGTTGGCTTTGTAGTTGAAAGCTCTGCGGGCTTGATCCCTGCCGTTACTTCCCTAGGTGAGAGAAGGCTCTTCGATGGAGTGTCGACGGACCAACTCCTCTCGATGCAATTGTAGGCCAGGTCAACTAGATTTGTCTACCTTTCTCTTTGCCTCATCCTATTGTTGCATACGGATAGCATACACATACGCTCTTATGGCAATAAGACCTGCTGAAGGTAGGCTTCGGAGCCCAACCGGATGTTGAACGTGTAGACGTCGTCGAAAGAAGTGCGACGAGACGAAACCGACATGTGATAGGTGCAATGATTACTTGCGATGGCTATGCTGAACTTCCTTCTTGGATGGATGGGGGCTATCGAGAGAAGCGGCGGGTGGAACGGACTAAGCAAGCAATTCGTGCCAAGGGTCTAGCCACGCAACAGCGGCTGGCTGATTCTTATGGAAGACGGAATTCACTGTGTGGGGATTCTTCTGCGGCGTCTCATAGCAATGAGTCTCATAACGATGACTTGACGATAGAGGTATTATCCGTGCCACATCACAGGACACTGGAGTCATACGCCGGAGGAGCATGTATTCAGCACAGTACAAGTTTACGGGATGGGGTCAGCTTGCGAACTAAGGGCTAAGCCTTTTGACTTTCCGACTTAGCAGGCTCCAGCAGGTACATCGCTCCCCTTTGCAGACATGTCAGATACGGACTTGGCATTTTTTCCGCAGCTACCCACAACAGAAGAACTTCTATCTGTCTTATGTGTTGCTCAACAGAGACCATTAGGAGTACCAGTTCCATTTGAATCACGGCCCGGGTTTGGGTTGGTTGACATGTGCAGACAATCGACAAGAGAAACGCAGCCTACGTTGAATGAGGCCAATCTCTTGTTTCACTACTTCGAAAATATGAAATGCTTGTAGCACTCCTTTACGTCACCAAAGGACGACCGTAGGTGGCAATATGTGCTGATTTCGAAAAGCAACCTATGCTACTACGCCACTCTGAGCTTGAGCGCGTATGGGCTAGGTTTAGCGGATTCTGTGGATGTATCGCTATCAGAAGCCAGCCCCAATCTCGATTCCACTAATACTGTGGCACTTCGCTTCATAGCCCGATCCTTAAAATGGTGCAATGCGTTGTGGTGCTCTTCTTTGAGAGAGGCACTCTTGCTAGCTGATTGGCCATCATGCCTATCACATTTATTCATAATGGGTAGTCCAGCCAGGACAGTAGCATGTCGAGAATGGGTCGCGACGAACATCCTCAAGATCGCCGAGTTGGATGTTTGGAAAAGGGAAACTGAAGAATTGGGTCGCCTCAGTGTGTTCGTGTTAGTCGGTTGAGCTAGCAACATTAAAAGAAATCTGGAGGAGTGCTGGCGAGTTGCCCAAAAGCTGCCTGGATGCTCTCTATCTCGCGGTGCCAGGGGTGTTGCGAGCAAGGTCTACAGCACCTTGAAGCCCAAATCACCAAATTGTTTGTAAATGCCGCGCTGATATTTCTAAGTGTTGTCGCATCAGGGACACACCGTGAAGTGCCTGATACTTCCCATCAAGTTCGGGACTATACGGATCTTCGAAGGCCTGCCTTCTCTGACGATGCTTTCATATGTGCGCTGGCCGTTCTGCTTAGCAGGCTGTCTGGCACAGGGCGAGGAGGGCAAGTTCTTTGCAGCCCTTGGAGCTGGCTTAAGTGAGTTGGAAGCTATCGCTGCTCACCTCCCTGGAGATATTTGAGAACACAAAGGAATGCTGGAGAGCAGTCGACACTGGCGAGGGTTTGAACATTGATTGGACCCTAGCTATGAAGAATATTGGGTCTGAGTTTATTCTTCAATAGCGAAAAATAAAAATTAAATTCATTACAAGGACTTCCAGCAAAATTGTTAGTAGTTAGTCCATCTCTGGATAGTCTTTAAGAATTAAGACGAGAAATGTTGCCTCAAATTAGTAGCGATAACATAAGAAGCCTGCCTGAGTATCAATTATGTCACTGACATGGACAAAATCAACGTAGCCAAGCATCGGCAGGATATTATTCAGCGTTGCCTCCATTGTCGTGCCTTTGACAAAGGACCGGAAAATTTTTGCGTCCTTATTAGAAATCTCTTCTGCTGCCATCGCCACCAGAGCTTATCCAACGCTGCATGATGGAGGTAGTAAACGGGATCTGACTCGCAAGACGCAATGTTAAAATTTAGCTGCTGCATGAACATCTAATAGCGGGAAATAAGAGATATTTGAAATACTTACCGTTTGGGGCAGTGAGAAGATAGAAATCCCCGCGCACCATATTTGATTGTATTATGAGGATCACTTTCAACCCCATTGTAAAACCTTTGATGGTCCTCTGTGTGTAGAAGCTACTCTAGAGCCTCAGGACACACATTGTAACCGTTATAGTTATGCATGTTTCGGTCTTGGAATTCTCGAGACTTGATGCTCGAGAACAGTGAGTTGAAAATATACAATTTGACGTGTAGATGGAAGATCGTGTTGAGGGATTCTAGTTCCAATTATTTTGCCTTTTTCTCTTGATCATTGATATCGTGAGATGCCGTGAACATTCCATATGGAGATTCGACACCTTCAGTACGGGCTCGAACATTATGAGACGTGGTGAACATTCCGTAAGGAGACTTTACATCCTCAACTCGGCCTTCGACATCGTATTATTCTACATAAAGCTGTAGTACAATTTACAATAGAATAATGGGATAGGGCAAGCATGTCTTCTATGTCTTGTTCCCTATTTCCCATTCCGCCCTCGCAACTTCCTCAGGACTAAGGATGCTTTCCCAAGCATAAGTGACTTGGTAGTCTTCATATTCAGACTCGCTCCTTTTGGCAAGACCATACGCAAACATGCGCTCCCACGACCAAAACGCAAAACCATAGCGCCCAAAAGTGTCAAAGTCAACCATACCCAGTATTGACCTCCCATGTTGCCCGTAATAATAGCGTTTGACGCCCACAGATGGATCAATGAGTGTTTTCCAGTCCTTTACGCCGGGCTTGGCTAGCGACCATTCTCGATATATCTCTACAGGTCCTTGTAACTCTGCTAGGCACACTTCACCTTTAACTAGCCGGTCAGAGGCTTCCTGGCCATGAACAGTTCGAACATAATCAACAACAGATATCAGCTCTTCGTACTCGGGGGGGCACGGATTATATCCCGCATATGGAACATTATGCACCCAAGCATGGTAAAAGTCTGAAGAGCCAGCCCAGGTTTGGTACACGTAGCGGCGGTTCCGAAGCCAGAAATGCGCAGACTCCCCGATTGGACGACTGACTGCAACAATGTCACAAAGTGCAGCCTTGCTATCGTCTGGCCAGTCTAATAAACCTCTTGATGCGGCTCTTTTGAGATCGTAGAGAAGCTGCAGACGCCAGAAAGCCCGGTTGACGCGCTGCTCCTCTGTCCAAGATGGGGGGCCGACGTTCCGTACGTTAAATTTCCTTCCTTGAGGCCTCGATTGCCAAGTCGGGATATCCTGGCTCCATGCAGGATTTTTGATCTTCCTATCAATAGGATGCTCTGGCTTGAGAGTTTTGAACCGGTCAAGATAGTAGGTGAGACAGCCAAGCGAAGCCAACATGACCTGCCGATATGTCGCTAAAAGACTGCGTATTACTACCGGTAGTGTCTCCCTGGCCAAAAAGGCTGGGGCGAATCCACTGGGCGAGCTGCGCACGCGAGATACGTATCTCATAGCATCGACAATAACCCGTCGTCGAAAATCGGCCAAGTTAGAGATTGGGAGGGTTCCAGATCTCAGTAAGGCAATGATACGAAAAATGACTCGGATATGCCCGCATACGTAACCAGAAGACAAGACAGCTTCGGTGATATCGGCAGCGCTGGACTCGAATACGCGATACGCAGCGGGCCATGCTCGGATGAGACTATCTAGTGTCGCAATGTCGGCAACACGCGTAAGGATTTTGGTAACAAGCTCGATCGGCAACTCTTGCAGTGACATGGCTACTTTGCCGCCGGTGACCATAGTATTTTAGGATTCGAGCCTGACTTGCCTGGTCACCTCATAGCCATGATACAGGCTGTCTGAGAGCATGACTGTCTAACAAGTGAGTCACCTCTGGGCTAAGTGACAGAAACACAACATTTATAAATTAACTATAGTATTTTAAATATTATATATAAAGAAATTAATAATAAAAATAACTAATTATATTAATAAATAATTCAAAATTAAATATATTTTAGTTACTAAACTAAAACTTAAAAATTAAGAATTAAATTTATAACCATGTGCTTTGAGTCCCGGAGGCACTTCTTCCATCCTGCCAGACATAGTTGCAATACAGTGAATCAAGGAAGAATCGCCCGTAGAGTTAATGCAGTATAGTAGGGATTGAAATGCCAGTTTAAAACAGTTGACTCATATTTAGATAAACAAGGAGGTCTTCAAGAATAAACAAGGAGATAATAATAGTTGCTAATGTAACTGCCTGCACGAATCTGCTGCCAGCTAAGCAAAAGCACCGACAGACATATCGCCATGTTGTATCGCCGCCTTAACCGAGTGGAGTATCAGAGGCCAGGTATAACTGGTACCTGGCGGGGTTAACTACAGCTAGCTGGTTAATTATCCCGCCACTGCCCTCGCTGGGATAAAGCTATTGCTTTACTAGCTTCTTTAACTAGCTACCCCAGCAGTAACTTCCTATTATAAGAAATATTTTATTTTATACATAATTTGCTTTTATATCCTATATAAAGTTAGGCGGTATAGTTAATTATAGCTATCTGATAGCTTATATAGTTACAAGTTTAAATCTTGCTAACTTTAAGATTCTTTCTTATACTAAAAGATTACAGCTGCTTAAAATAAATACAAGATATTAATTAAAATATAATAATTATACTAACCAACATATACAAAATACGATACTCATTACGCTTAATTAAATATATTCTATATTTTTGGTAATTATAAAATGTAACATGATTGCCGGGTAGGGTAGCTAGGTAAGTAACTAAGGTAGTGTACTCAAGCCCTGCTATTTTCTAGTTGTGTAACATTAAAAAGGAAATTCATAATTTAAGAATTATACTGTTGTTTTCTTTTTCATATTAATAAGGCGCATATACCCATCTGCTTCATTGCACTGCTACAATCCCATTGAAAATTCGGCTGCTCGATCTGGAATCTCCAACAGTTTCGCATAATGTCCAATACTGTTCCACAATTTCCAATTATATTACTTCCTTCAGAGAGTACGTTCTCCAGCAGATGCTCAAAGAAGAGTCTTTGGTCTGGATCAGCCACACAACCAGCCACACAGATAGGCCAGCTCATTTGACGAGGAGAAATTGTGCCCCGGGTCACTTGGATCTCTGATATTGTCCGGCTCACTGCCCTCCTTATTCTATTTGGCGAGGGACACAGGGAAACCTGAGTGCCGAGAACCTGAAGTTGCACTAACGCTGCGGCAGCAAATATACGAGTGACAGATGGAGGTAGTAACTTCCTTTATGTCAGCTGTCGAGAACGATCAGTTAAGGTGACATTTTGCAAACCTCTGATGAAGTAATAGGGATGCCTTCTATGCAATCCTCCAGTTCGTCTTCTATGTGTTGCTTTCTCCTCCAGAATTGTTCGTTTTCAAGGCGATTTGCGTCAAAAGCCTCGGTCTTCCACTCGTGCAGACCACCCAAGTCGCCTATTGATTTCATAACCGAGTTATGGCATCCCATTATATGTACAAGCTCAAAGTCGCAGCTTGGACCTAGCCATTCTTCATAAGGTAGCTTTGGCTTTTGCTGTGTCGCTATGCAGGCCAAGATATCCATCCATAATAGTACTGGGATATGGAATGCAATCGCTGCTGTGGCTTTGTTGTCGACGAGGGGAGGCGAGAGTCGGTCTGGCGACTGTAGAAGTTGATGCTGTCTGTGTATTGCTATGGCAATTGAAGCCATAGCGCGTAGATGAGGTTGCCAATTATTCGTGCTTCCTCTGAGGACCTTTCAGCTGTCAGAACTCGCGCTAGTGCCATAGCAGCTCTAACCACGAATGATGGCTTCACTCACCTCGAAGCTAATAAGAGCCACGCCACAAGTTAGTATCTCAACGAGGTTCTCATTCTCAGGTCGAAGCTCATTAATGTTAAATGAAATAATAAAATCCTGAAGCTGCCGTAGGGCCTTGCTGTGAAACTCAAGTTCAAGGTGGTGGCTCTCAGTGCCACCTAGGAGTGATCGCTGATGTAGCGCTGCGAGGCCCATAGATGCTCGATAAAGCGGTCCATTTTTGCTTAAGAGCCAAAGAAGCCAGCCGCGAGACCATTTACCCTTCATAAAAAATGAGTACTGGTAGGGAAAGACATGGTCCAAATAGTGCATTAAAAGACTAGCTTCGTCATATTGCAGAGGTTTTGGAAATGAGGGGCCGGAGAGAATGCGACTCTGTAAAGATTTTCGGGCCAGTATTGGTGATGATGCGGTATCTGGATAAATAATTGCAGGTTGTGGAGTGAGTATACCTCCAACCATTCGAAATGATCGCGACATGCAAGCAATAGGACTTAGACTTACCTTGAGGAATAGCACTGAGCTGTTCGTCCTGCAAAGGAGGCCTTGGTAGGCTTAGGCTTCGATTTCGGGGCCGTAGGTGTCCCTCGTTCTTGACTAGACGATCTCGAAGCTTCTTCTTCTGTTTGAAGTTCTTCTTAACTGCGCGCTTGATAAGCTCTCTTTCTCGCTCCTCCTCTTCACTTCCATCCATCCATGATGGTTTCGGGCCATATCCATGGCAATCAATCTGCCGACTTGTGCACTGCAGACAGGCCGTTTGTGATGCGTCGCATTTGACATGCCTAATTTTACATGTCCAACAGCAAGCAGCTTTCTTGGAGCTCCTCATTGTTGAGAATATAGATTGTGGATGCTGCGGTTTAGGTCGGATGGGGCTGACGTGGCAGTAGAATAGCGAATGTGAGGCCCCCACAAGGTTAGTGGGTGGTTACGCGCTCCGAAGTTACTATGCCCGTCACTCTCGCGCTCCGAAGTTACTATGCCCGTCGCTCTCGCGCTCCGAAGTTCCTATGCCCATCACTCTCACACTCAAATTTTTGCTTCGACTGAGGCCTCAGAACTCTCGGAAATGGTTAAGTTTATGTTCGGGAAACGGGTCAAACAGAAGGCAACTGGGCACTGGGGGAGGCGGCCCTTCGCTTCCAATTTCCAAAAACAAAGGTCGCCCTGTGGCTTGAACCATGGCTTGCCGTGCGTAGGGTGTTGGTATGAAGGTTAGTTTTGGCGATAGGGTGGAACAGGGGCCACAGCTTATCCTCGGGCGCGCTTAATCCTATCTATCGGAAGGCTTCGGGGAAGTCGGCTCGAACTGTCTTGAGTGCAAACTTGGAGACGCTTCGACATTCCAAATCTGGACCTCAACTTCGGAAATGACAATATCTGAAAATTATAAGTATTGTATCAACAACTGTCTCTAATGTAAAATATTTATCCTCACCATCATTGTCTTCCATCTCATATTCGATCTATCTACTTCTCCCATCCACCACCACCTGAAAATTGCCATGAGTGACCAATTATTCGCCCTTAATATTACTGAGGCTAGCATCAGCCAACTGCAGCATGCACTTAGCACTTCAGCTCTGACAAGCGTTGATCTTGTGTCTCTATTTCTCCATCGGATAGCAGTCTACGACTTTCGCGGCCCTGTATTGAATTCCATTTGTGTCCTCAACCCGGATGCTTTGAAAGAAGCCCAGGCATCAGATGACTACCGGGCTTCTAGAGGCAAACCTCGTCCACTCGAAGGTATTCCATTCACCGTGAAGGATAGCTTTCAGACCACAGGTTTACCAGTTGCTGCGGGATCTCCTGCCTTTGAGAACTTAATTGCATCAACAGATGCAGCCGTTGTTAAGTCACTTCGAGATGCTGGTGCTATCCTGATTGGAAAAACAAACATGCCACCTATGGCGGATGGAGGCGCTCAACGCGGCCTTTATGGAAGATCTCTGAGTCCCTATAACCCGGATTATTTACCTACAGGGTTTGCTTCTGGCTCATCCTATGGCTCAGGAGTTTCGACTGCGGCTAGCTTTGCGCCCATTGGTTTGGGCGGCGAGGCCGTTTCTTCGGGAAGAGCCCCAGCTTCAAACAACGCACTGGTTGGATATACTCCATCAAGAGGAGTTATCCCTTCTCGAGGATTGTGGCCACTCTACCCCACCTGTGACGTTGTCGCGCCTCACACCAAGTCGATCGAGGACCTTCTTGCTGTACTAGATGTTATCGTCAACGAGGATAAACAACCGAAAGGAGACTTTTGGAGAGAACAACCGTTCGTCAAGATTCCATCGCATGAGCAAATTCGACCCCAGAACTATTTCAGTTTAAAAGACCTTGAAGCTCTTCGAGGAAAGCGCATTGCGGTGCCCAGATGCTACATCGGCAAGAAAACAACCTCAGGGTATACAACCGTATTTTCTGACGCCGCTCGAGAATTATGGGACCAAGCGAAGATGGATTTGGAGGCTCTCGGTGCCTCAATCGTGGAAACTGATTTTCCTCTAGTTGAGAATTACATGAAACAGCTATTTCCAGGACAAGCCGCAAATATTCCTGGCTTATCAGAGGATTGGATAAAAATTGAGAGATGCCAGATGATAGGCATAGCGTGGGACGAGTTTCTCCGTTACAATAATGACGACGCATGTTCGACCTTGGCTGGAGTAGACTCCAAAAAGATCAATCCGGGCTATGCTCCAATGGACGATCCTATAGCATTCACAGAGGAGCAAAATCAAGTTCTTTATTCCGATATGATTGGTTTTGTCAAAGAAAGACCGGTCGCTCTCCACGATTTGCCTGGGTGTGAGGAGTCACTAAAGGCTTTAGAGGCTGCACGAAAACGTGATCTCGAAGACTGGATGGATCGCGGCGATTATGACCTTGTTGGTATGTATCCAGAAGTCCCCATGCGCTGGTTGGATGAATGCTTAAATTAATCTGAATAGTTTTCCCAACGAACGGTGATGTGGGACACGCCGAGTCCGAAACAACCCGTGAAGCCATGTTAGATGCCCTACGAGATGGCGTGAAGTATTCAAATGGCAACCGAGCACTGAAGCACCTTGGTGTCCCTGCAGTAACCGTACCAATGGGTATGTTGGCCGACAAACAAATGCCGATCGGACTCACCTTTGCTGGCAAAGGCTGGAGCGATAATGACTTGCTGCGTTATGCTTATGCCTATGAAAAAGCTACTAAGCATCGCATCAGCCCTCCAAATGCTCCTGCTCTAGATTCCGATATTGTCAAGTTGGAGAGTGCTAAACTTCAAAGTGGTGGCAGCTTCCGGTTGATCCTGGAGGAAAAAGTAGTGAACAGAAGCTCAAATGACCAGTTTGATATTCGAGAAATCGTACTCAGTGGCACTGTTGAATGTGGAAACACATCTGCAGTTATAAAGGAGATAAGGATCTACACAAACGAAGATGCATATACATCAGTGGAGGTGCGGGACAACAGATGGCAATGGAGAGCTGAGCTCAAGCGACCATGGGTGCAGGAGCTGTATCCAATTCCAACAAAGGTCCCCAGAGATCAATTTCTAATTATTCTAAGAGCGCAGGCTTCAACTGGTCAGTCAGCTGGCTTGTTGCTGATAGAGGACTGATGGGTCCCTTACTCTCTTTCTTCGCCTGATGTGCGTGGTGGCCATGAGCCGCCTCAGCCTCTGTCGGTCGATAACCCTGTTGATGTATGAAGTAGGGTACATGAGTGAGCTACATTTGTGGCCAGGAATGGGCATTGAAAATAGAGAAGTCTGAGATCTCCCTATAGAGTTTAATAAACTCGATTAAGTTAAACCCCTATCCTATTATTCTGCATTAAGTCGTAGTACAGCTTAATAAAAAGCAGCATCTAGTCAACCAATCGTGTATATTCGCTGCACTCAATTATTCTTTCCACAATATGAATGCTTGGGCAAGATTCGAGCTTAGCATGAATTATCTCAAGGTGTGTCTCCAACTATTATAGTGGATGCATGTTATATAGTTGGACGAGAAGCTAAATTGCATGATAAAGTCAATATCATTGCCGGCTGCCTTTGAGGCTCTAAATGCACCCTCTCACCGCTCACTCCGATGCTTTCCAAAACTATTTGTCTATGAGGGGGTAAATCAAGGCCCGACCACTGAGAAGTCAAATATCTCAGGATTCCTCTCAGCATCCGTATACTAAAGCTTGGCCAACATATCCATGGTCAAAAATAGGATTGACATCTTGCGGGGGGGTTTCCATATCACAAAGACTCATATGTGATTTCTGAGTTGTCGGCTACCGATAATTACGGCAATAGACAAGAAAAAGATCCAAACTGTGCTACAGCCAGCCATTGATGCGGACGCATCAGAAGAACGGGAGAAGCATACCATGGAGGTTTTCATATGATTTGCGGATCGAAGAAATTACCAGCTTCTGCAAACTTGGATCAAAGGACCGCAGTGCTTCTAGGCTCCTCGATATTTTAGAAATAACCTGAGGGAGTTAGAAAGAGGTTCCATCTCAAAGGTACACATAAAGCATATAAAATGAATAGGGGTGTTTATCGCCATGAAAGAGCAACAGAGCGGTAGCTTACATCGTCAGCCAAGTCGTCATTCCCAAGCTCTGATCTCAGGATTTTGGACATGACAGAATGAAATATCGTAGCAGAAGTTTTCGTGCCAAGAGTTCCCCATATCGACACGATGACACTGTTCATGCCGATAAGTAACGCTGGATCTATGTTTATCAATCAGCAAAACACAAAAAAAAAAAAAAAAAAAAAAAAAAAAAAAACCAACATTGCATATCTTGAAATGGAGTAAATACCATTCTTTGCAAATTGAGAAAACGACAGAAGCGAAACGAAAAGTCCTTCAAAGGTCATCGCGAGAGATGCCCCCAACAACATGAGACGGGCCCAGTTCAGCATCCCACCAATCTCTAATTTTCAGAGTAAGCATAGAATTTTGTCTCATTATGGTAATAGATGAATAGAACATTGAATACGCACCAAAAAGCCTGAGGTGAGTGATACATAGCATATACTGGTCAGAGAGGATGCGATGAAAACAGCAGCCATAGCATTGCCGGTGGCCCAAACATAGAGTCCACCAACGAGGAAGCCTAGTTCCCAGTCCGACATACAGAGGACTTAGGCCGCTATTAGATGAGTTGGAGTTGGCATACGCTTCCGCTTGAAGGAAGAAAGAAATTTGATAGAGACTCTGGGCAACTATTAGTATATGGACAAAGTCGCCTAGGGACAAAACTATACATACAGCTGTGTAGCCAAACATGGCAATGCTATTGCACCCAATAGCAATTGCGACCGTTTTGTTACTCAGAAAATTCAACGGTATGAGTACTTTGCCAGGCTTATTGGTTTCTACGTAAATGAAGGCAACCGTAGATGAGATGGCCGTAAAGTAGGTAATTATTAGAGCGGCGCTCCCCCAGCCGAGTTTGCTACCTCCAAGCTCGAGTGCCAAGATGAGCGAGAAGACTGGTGTTCCAAGCAGCGTTGCACCGAGAATGTCAAACTTGGCAAAGAATCCGCGCAATGGCCACACATTCTCAGACTGAGCGGAAGTTGGGGAACGGTTTGAAGCCAGAGAAGGCATAGTAACCAGTACCCAAAGAAGCGGCACGAATATGATGCCGGAATTCACTTGGTACCATCTATACAGCCTCAGTCAGCAGCTGCAAAATTAAGAATAAAACGCCATCGGGCGGGCTCACGAGCGCCAGGCAGCTGCATTCGAGTGAGCAAGGCGGGATCCCAGGATCCCTCCGAGCACCAGTCCCGCAGTTTCGCAGATACTATGAACACATTGAAGCAAAGCAAACGTCCGAAGTTGCACCATATCTTGTGATGCCGTTAGACGAAGTCTAGTCTTCCTTCACCTAGGCATATGACATACCTGATAGCGTAAAGGTTACAAGGATAGTCATGCCTGAGACGCCTGCAGACAGGATTACTCTGCCCAATAGTTCTTGTGCAAAGCTCCATGCAAAGGAACTATTTCACGGAGCTGTTAATATCATTTATTCAAGGATGAGGGAGGTGCAGTGCCGCCGTCATACCTCAGACTTGACTTAAAAAGGAAGAAGAGATAGGCCAGCAAGGTTAATCGTTTGCGACCATAGGTATCGGATAAGCCTCCATACTGAGGATGATGTTAGCGCGAGACAGGTGGCAGCGCTGGGTGAAACTTGCAATCGGCTGCGCAATGCTGTGTATCAGCTCATGAGTTGGGATTAACCACGAGGCATTCTCGAGGTTGTGGAACTCAGAGCCTAGCAGAGAATTGGCAAGCACTCTCGTAGCAGAAATGAGGTCCGAATGAACCGTTTCACGTACCAATCAGTGCATATGTTGCCGTGTTGTATGCCACATCCATACTTGCGAAAGTTGCTCTATAGCAGGTTGGGTCTATCATAAGCCATCACAATCTCAAGGCCACCAACCCTAGGAAACGACACGTCACCACCACGTAGTTGGTCTCGGTGACAATATTCTCGTTAGGCTCCTCATTCTGTCCGAGATGCGCGCTAGGTTCTGGCGCGAGTAGCGTCTCTGATTCCGTTGATTCAGGCATCCCGATGGATGAATAGGTAGTTTGCAGAGTATGGAGTAGAGAGATTGGGCACTTGATAGGTAATAGGCACCTTAGCAGGCAGATCGGTAGGCAGATTTTATTATATTTATAGCATATATTTATCATATTTAAGTATTTATATGTTAAACTTTAATATATACTTATTAAATATATTAAATATATTATAATTTAAGGTAGTAATTTTTTTTAAATATGTATAAGTATATATACTTTAGTTTATTTCCTACTAGTTATATAATTATATGCATACTAATTATAAGCAGGTAAATTCCGCTTTTTAGGATGCTAATTACACCTGCTTAGATACCAGATAAGTAGCCCCTAATAATTATGTAGCTTCTAAATGCAGTAAGGGTAATATTTTATTGATTCGTGCCAACCATGTAACTTCTAGATAAGGACATATAAGCTATAATATCACTTGTATAATACAACATTACCTACATAGTATAAACTGACTTACATAGGTGGTACAACATACCCTGCAAAATATAACAAAACCGATGATTAATTAGGCGTTGGAATATGAGGAGAAGAGCACTAGATTTGCCTTCTGGGCAACTGAATAGATAGGACTAAAAGAATTTCCTATTCAGCCAAGAGTAAAAGATGCCGCCACCATCTAGCAGCCGATTCAAGGGTTAGAAACAGTATCACAAATTATATATTCTACTTTATTTTATAAATAGCTACAATTACTCCTAAGTTTATAAAGCTAATAGTAACCCTTTAGCAAGTCCGTATAAATCTTGAACTAGAAAAAGCTAATATTAAACAAATATTATAAGTATAAAAACTAAATACTGGAGACGATTAATATTAATAAAAACTAAGTTATTATAAATTACCTGCTGGTATATATTTCTTTGCGTTTACTGAAACTCTAAGACTTTGCATCTTGGCATACTACTAGTAAACTCTCCAGTACGAAATTCAGATAATCCAAAGCTGTAACAGCGCCCTACGTGTTCCCAGTGCCCGCCTTTGTCCCTGATCACGGAAGCGCTATCGTTCTTATACATCAAGCACACGTGATCAGCAGCTTTCGTTCCAATGGGAACGATGCTTAGGTAGCCTTTTGAGGTTTCAGCAATGGTAGTGTAATTGAGCTCTCTGATCTCCAGAACAACGCGAAGACACAGATCAAGTACGTCTTGGCTGGACCACTCGCCATCCCAAGCAGGTTGAAGGAGCAAAGAAAGCCAGCTCTCTGTCCATCTCAATGTCTCTGCACTCATGCTAGGAAGATAAACCTTTTTAACGGATTCCGCAAATCGAGATGGAGACGCCGTTGAAAAGCCTAAGCTTTCCAATGCTTCCCCCGGTTTCAGATTCATCACGCCCGTTTCAGGCCCGTAAATCATAGCACGGACAAACCCAAAAAACCGTATCATGACGTGCTGATCTTCTGGATCAGCATCGAGCAGTATATCCTTCATGAAGGTACGAAAGACACTTTGTAAAGCAGGTTGTCCACTCGGATGCAACACATGCCTTGACGAATATGAAACAACAAACCCCAGCAGGCCATGTTCCTCTTTGATAATCTTGACTTTATCAACTTTCACTATATTGTCTAGAATAATCGTCGGAACAAAGAGGCTCAGGTTTTTAACTTGCGGTAATGGTGCATCTTCCGGGAAAATCCTTGCATGCGCAGTTTTTTGCGATATTAGAATATGTGGAGTATAGATCTTTCCATGAAGGGGGAAGTTTGGAGTCCATGACGGGAGAGTACGTGCTAACGCCATATTTTCATCGTCATCATCGACTTGTCCAGTCCCAGCCTCCCCCAGCAAATCCAGATGATTTAAAGTCCAATCAGGGTCCTCAGCCTGCAGAGCAGTTACTTCATCAATCCACCAGGCCATGAATTTCGCGTATAGTAAACTCAGGGACGAATTAGTAGAGTAATCCGGGTCGAACCCCATCTTAGTCAGCCCCATGGTACCATATATGAGATCCCTTGGGTCTGTGGCCCGAAGATCGTTCCCCGCACATGACAGGATAAGCCTGTAGAAACGACTGTCGTGGTCTTGGATCCTCGCCCAATCAATGCGCAGAATAGCCTTCCATCCCAACAGGTTATCGTACGTGAGGAAGTTCCAGACCGAGGGAATGAGCCAATGAGGACGTCTAATGGCTTGGTCCTTTGCAATTTGTTTCGTCGTTTTGAACCACTGAAGGGTGGTGAACAAAGCACTGGGGTCGAGGGTTTTTGATTCCGAAAAAAAAAGAAGACTTTTCGCCAAAACTAATTCCTGAACAACCCATGCGCGACGCCAATATGGCATGTATAAAAACTCTCGGAGCAGTCTCCAAGACTTGTTAGCGTCAAACTGGTCACCCGGTAGTCCCACATCGGCCTCAATTAGCACCGAGTGCTTTTGCATCCAGTTCAAGCTCGTCTCAATCGTGCAATTATCATCGAGCTTCCTCACCTCGCTGTGCACAAGATGGAGAGTATTAAAGGACACCTCAATTGCCTCAGTTGATGGGCCAAGGGAGCTCATCACAATTTCCGCCGCCGAATAAAGGGTGGCCATTAGTTTCACTTGCTCTTCCCGTTCTTTCACATCGCTCTGGTTGATACATAAAGCGTCCGTCCAGAGGTAAAAATCTACTGCTCGTCGGCACGGGAATTGTTGCTGCCAATGATTTGTTAAATGTCTGAGGGCTAACGCAAGACTTGAGGTGACTGGAACAAATTGACCGTTGACTTCAATGTCGACCTTTTCAGCGGCATTTCCCCAGAGATATGATAACGCTGTGAATGGCGGAGAAGTCTCAAGTGCGAACCTCGTTAGCTTCCATGTAGTTCCATTTTCCAGTGACACAGGTGATAACAATCGAATTTCGTGCAAAGAGCTATCTAGCTTCTGGTAGATGGCGGACGGCATTCTTCCGGAACCTCAAGCTTATAGCCAGGCTGTTGCACCCTAGCATTCAGGTAAACTAGGGGTGGGTTTCGCCTGTGTATTCTCAAGTATTTGCAAACCGCGGCCACTCTGTTAATTTTATTAAGAAAATGCTTGTATATATGCATCATGTAAAAACACCATGCACTCAAGGATAACTCCGAGGTAAGGATCGGAAGGAGCTGGCTACAACACCGTGTCCTTATCGGGTCAACTGTTGGGGTTAAATTTGATGGATTCACCACCCCAAATTAATCACATGATCACCTGCCTTTCTAGCATAACAAACCTTGTTATACCCCAGATTAAATAGTATTCCCATGCAAAACTGTTTCTTATAGCTGAGTATTAAGAGTCTGTTAATGCACCCACTTAGCTTACGAGCTCTTACCCTAGGATCCCTGGCACTTTAGAAAGATTACTATAGCTTATAAGTATAGTCAGATACCTTATCCTGTTATTCCATATCAAGTCGCAGTATAACTTAATAAAGCAGCAGCCGGCACACCAACCCCCGAAGGAACACAGGGACAATCGCCCCTGAAAGCGATATCCAACCAAGGGACACAAGGGCCGAAACCCCTAGGCAAGCCACTGTGTCTAGGCACACAGTAGCCTACAGCGCAACTCATAGAAGGCCACAGGGACCTGAGCCCCTGAGCGAGCCGCTGCGGCACGACTTGTAACAGCAAGCAAGCTAACCTAACCGTGAAAATAAAGCCCTAGGGGCCTTGAGCTTTAAAACATTAACTATTAGAGTGTTAACTACAGGTAAGTTTCCCCTATCTTATATATACTGTGTAATATTACATGTAGTTAGTTCTACTATAACTTAATAAATTTAGTCCCTGGACGCCTGCATAAAATAATAGCTTATATGTTTTTAATAGCAAGGGGTATAATTTAATAATTTAATAAAAAGATTATATTATATAATTAAATAAATTTATTAAAATAAAATTAATTAAATTAATATATAAAAATTATAATTATTATTTAATAAATTTTAAATATATTAATAATTATAATTAATTTAAATTAATTTTATTATTTAATATAATTAATTTTAATAATTTTAAATTTTAAAAAGTTTTATTTAATTTAACTAATTTATTATAAAAATAATTATATTTTAATATATATATATAAAATAATAATATTTAAATATTATTATATAAAATATTTTTTAAAAAATTTATAGGTAAAAAATAATAATATATATTAGTAAACTTACTTTTATAATTTATTTTAATATATAAATATATTTTATTAGTAATTATTAAAAAATAATAATAATAACTTTTAATTTAAAATCCTAGCTTTTTTAATTATTTTATTTTTATTTTTATTATTATATAATAAGCTAGTATTAAATATTTTTATTTTAATTAAAATCTTTTTTTTTTAAAAATATTTTAATTTCTAAGCTATTAAATTTAAAATATATATAATAAAAATTATTATTAAAAATTTAAATTATAAGCTAAACTTATAATTTAAATATATTAGTTAAATTAATTACTTATAAAATTTTAATTATAAAAAGTTTTAATTAATTATAAGCTTTAAACTTATAAAAAAATAAAAATAATTTCAATTATAATATTTAAATAATATAATATATAATTATATTTAAAATATAAAAATTATAATATTATATAAGTTATATTAATAAAATTATATTTAAAAAATAAAAGTTTTTATTATTTATTAAATATAATTATAAATTAAAATAAAATATATAAATATTTAAAAATAAATTATTAATTATTTTTTTTATATATAAATATAATATAAAAAAAATTATTTTACTTATTATTTAATATTAAATTAAAAAAAAATATATAATAATTTAAAAAAGTATTTAATAAAAGTTTTAAAAATATATAAGTTATTACTTATTAAAATTATTTTAAAAGTAATTAATTAAAAGTTTTTATAATTTTTTATTTTTTTATTAAATTATAAGTTTTTTAATTTATTATATAAAAATATTATTTTTAATATTTTTAATATATTAAACTTTTATATATTAATTAAAACTATTAATTAATTTTAATTATATAAGTATACTAGTATTTTATTAGTTATTATTAAAATTAATTAATTTTTAATTTTATAAAAATTATATAAAAAATATAAGTGAATTAAAATTATAAATATATTAAAAAAAAAATATACTAAGCTTTTTTAATAATATATAATTAAAAATTTTATAATATTTAATTATAATTTTATTTAAAATTAAATTATTATTAATAAATTAGATTTTTAAAATTAAAATATATTAGATATTAAAAAAGCTTAGGTATAACTAGTTAAAAGCTAAGTATTAGCTATTAGCTTAAAAGCCTGTACTAATTTTATAATACTATAACTATAAGTAAAAGAAAAATATTATAATATAATTAACTAGAACCTTATTATTATAAAAAAAAAATATAAAAAAAAAAAAGTTTTTTTTAAAAAAGAAAAAAAAGGTAAAGATAAATATAATCTTTTAATAATACTTAGTAGTTATTTAATAATAAAAATATACCTAGCTTTACTTAATTTTTTATTACTTTTCTTATAAAACTTAACTTATAATATTTATATTATAAGTTAAATACCTTGTTAAATTTATATTTAAAAAAAATAAGAAACTTTAACTAATTATTAATTATTAACAGCTAAATAAAATTATTATTAAAAATTAAATTTTATTACTATTTTTTAAAAAATTTAAAATTATTTAACTAGTATAAATTAATTTATTATTTTAAATTTTAAAAAAATATATAATTTAATTTATATTTATTAAAAAAATAAATAAAAAATTATATTTAATATATATTATAAAATATTTAAATACTTAATAATATTATTTAAATTAATTAATATACTTATAATCTTTTAATAAATAATTAATTATATTTTAAAAAATATTTATTAATAATTTTATAATTATATATTTAAATAATATTTTAATTTTTTTTAAAATTTTTAAAAAATATTAAAAATATATTTATAAAATATTATAAATACTAGAAAATATTAATTTTTTAATAAAATTAAAAAAATATAATTTTTATATATAAAAATTTAAATTTTTAAAATATTTAATATTAATAAAATAAGTTTAAATAAACTTTAATAAGCTTATTATAATTTAAAATTAAAAATTATTAAAAATAAAAATAAAAATATAAAATTTTTTAAAATTATAAATTATTATTAAAAATTTATTAAAAATTATAATAAAATTATTAAATTACTTATTAATATTATTTATTTTAAAAAAATAAAAAAAATATTTTAATAATTTAAAAATATATTTTTAAATAAATTTAAGTTATTATTTAATTTATTTAATTAGCTAAACTTATTAATTAACTAATTATATTTTATTAATAAATATAATAAAATAAAAAACTTATATTAATATAATTCTAGTTATAAAATTAAATTAAAATAATTAAAAAAGTTTTATTATTTTTATAAAACTTTAATATTATTAAATAATTTTATAAAATTAAAAATAAAAAATATTTTAAAATATAAAATTATCTCTTATTATTTAAAACTATTATAAATTAAATATCTAGTAATTTATTACAAGGTAATACTTTAAAAATATTAAATTAATAAAATAAAAACTAATTATTATATTTTTTTAATTTTTTATTTAAAATAAAATAATAAAAGTAATTAAATTTAATAAAAAAAAATATACTTATAATAAGCTTTAAAAAATATATTAATATAATTAAATATATAATATTTTAAATATTATTAAAAATTAAAAATAATGAAAAATAAATATTAAAATTTAAAAAACTTTTAATAAGTATTTAAAAAAATAAAAGTTTTATTAAATATAAGTTATAATATTAATATTAAATAGCTTTTAATAAGTAAAAAAAATATAATAATAATAAAATAATAATATTACAGTTTTAATAAAAAAATAATTTTTAATAGCTTTTTAATTAATAATAAAATTTTATTTAAATATTAAAATAAAATATTTTTTAATAAGCAGCTAGCTAGTTAAAATATTATAAAAGTAAATAATATTAAAAGTTTTATTTAATTTAAATAAAATAAAAATTTAAAAAATATATTTATTAATAATTTATTTAATAAAAAAAAATAAAAATTTATTTTTAATTTTATAACTTTTTAATAAAAAAAATAAAAAAAAAACTATTAAATTTATTATTAATTAATAATTAAAAAAAAATAATTTTTTTAATATTATTATTATAGCTTTTAAAAACACTAGTAAAATTAATAATAACAAAGAAAAAAAAAATAAAAGAAATTAATAAAAAAATATAATTTAAAAATATTAAATAAGTTTATTATTATTATAATAGCCTAGGAATTAAAACTTTAGTAATATATTATTATTATAAAACCAGTTATAAAAAAAGAAATATTAAAAATTATAATTAAAAATATTTATAAGCTTTTTAATAAATATAATTATAATTTTTTTATTAAAGATAATAAAATAAATAAGTAAAAACCTTATTAATATATTTAAATAAAATCTAGTGCTATTAAAAAAAATAAAGAATATATTATTAATAAAATTATTTAATATAAAATTATAATATTTTAAAAAGAAATTAAAAATAATTTTAAAAAATAAGAAATTTTTTAAAATTATTATTTTTCTAGCTTTTAAATATAAATTTAATATAAAATAAATATAAAATAAATTATTAAATTAAATTTTTTATTTAATTATTTTTATTATTTTTAATAACTTTAATTTTTTTATTATTATTATTAAAATAGTTTTAATATATTACTTAAGCTGCTTTAATAATATACTTTTATATTTAAAAATTATTTAATAATTAAAAAGTTAATTTTATATATTAATATATTTAAAATAAGTATTCTTATTTTTTTTTATTATTAAATTTTTATTTAATTAATATTATTATTTAAAAGTTTACTTTTAAATTTAATAAAATTAAAAAAATTAATAATAATATAAATAATTAAAATTTAATTAATAAATAAATATTTAAAAATATTATAATAAATTATTTTTTATTTTTACTTATATTATTTAAAAATTTATTTAATTTTAATTTATAATTAAATATATTATAAGTTATATAATTTTTTTATATTTTAAAATTATTAAATAATATTTTTTTAATTATTAAAATAATAATAAACTTTAAAATATAAAATTATAATATTTTTTCTTATATTAAAGCTAGTATTAATAAAATAATATTTTACTACTAGTATTTTAAAAAATTAAATTAATATTTATAATAAAAATAATAAATTAAAAATAAAACTTAATTAAGAGGCTGCTGGTAGTTTAGGCTAAATTACCAGCTAATATTAGCAGGTTAATATACTATTATTAGCTATAATAAAAGCAGAGCAGGCAGCAGAGGTAATAAATTATTATATCCTAAACTATTAGTTCTTATAAAAGCTTATATTTTTAATTTAACACAGATATAAAATTAGTAAAAATAGTTTAAAAAAATAAAAAATAATTTTATTTAATTAACTTATATACTTATTTACCTACTAATTTTTATTTATATATTTTTAAAAAAAATAATTTAACTTAACTAGCTATTTTATTTATTAAAAATATTTATAATTTTTTTATTTATATATTTTTATATATTCTTTTTTATTTTCTTTTATAATTATAATAATACTTTAATTATTAATTAAACTTATATTAAAAAAGCGCTTTACTATAACTTTTACTAGTTTTTTATAAAAAGTCTAGTAAATTAATAACTTAACTCTTATATACTATATACACTAACTAGTTTTCTTAACCTTATATATATATATATATATATATATATATATATACTTATTTATTTATTATTTATTTTTATTTAATTATTTTATTTTTTATTACAGCTATAATATTATAATTAAATACTTAGCTTAAACTTAAAATAATTAAAAATAAAAAAATATATAATAAAAGTTAATTATAAAACTAAAAATAATTAAAATAAAAAAAATTATAAAAAATAATATTAGCTAGCTAATATATTATAAAAAGTATTAGTATTTAATATATTAAGTTTATGGATATATTTTACTTAACCTTAAAAGCTATTTTAAATACTAGTATAAAAATATTAAAAAAAAAAGCCTAGGAAGCTATTATAACAAGGCACTTGTAATATTCGGGTCTATACTAGGTTTAATACTAAGGTATAGGGTAGGCGATTCCCAAGGGATAAACCTTATAGTCTGGTTTATATTAACAGAGAAGACTATAAAAATACTTAAAAGCGGTTATAGATTATATAGTAATAACTATAATATAAATACTAATCTAATTATTATATTAATGCTATAATAATAATTAATTATTTAAGTTTTTATTTAATAATTATAATAAATAGTTATTATAACCCGATCCTTATAGTTATAATAATAGGCCCACAGGGTAAGACTTACTAGATTAATAAAGGACTGATAGTCTAATTAGGATAGGCTTAATAAGCTTAACTTACAAGCTATATAAGCTTATAGACTTACACGCTTAACTAGCTTGTCTTATAAGCTTAATAAGCTGTAAAAATTATAAAAGCTTAATTAAATATATAAGTTTAGTTTTTACTTATTTAAATAATTTAAATAGCTAGTTATTAATATACTAATTATAATATAATTAAAATATAACTTACTAAGTCTTATTAACTTTAATAGTAACTAATTATTATTACTTATTATTATTACTTATAAATCCCTTAACTTATTTATTAATATAAACTTAAACCTCAGGTTTATCTCTTAGGAATCTTTTTATATTACTAATCTTATTTAAAAATTTAATAACTAGGTTATTATATATTAATAATTTTTATTTAAATAATTACTAGACTTACAAGTAATATTAAAAAATATATTTAATTATAAAATAAATAATAGTACTAATAAAAAATTTATAAGACTATTATAAGTGGAAATTAATATTATAACTTAACTAGTAAATATAAAAAAACTAATATAGCAAATAAAAGTTTAATATACTGCGGATTAGTAAATTATTAGTAACTTATAATAATAATAAAATATAGCTTAAAATATTATTACCTAGTAAGCTTAAACTATTATAAACCTTTAAGAGTAGTTTTAAAAAATATAAGATAATATAATAGCACTTGCGCTAGCAGGAACTACTATTACTTTAACTATTAATATTACCTTATAATAATAAAATCTAGGAAAAGTATTTAAATTAAAAATACCTGTATTATTTATTAAAAATTTAAAAAAAATTTAAGCTTATTTTATAAATATAAAAAATTACTTTAATTATTTTAAAACTATTATAAATATAAATAAATTTAAGGTTTATATAATAAAAAAAAGACTTATTAATATTATAAAAAGTTAATATAAATTATACTTATAAGACTTAAAAAATAATAATATAATAATATAAAAAAAAAAAATTATAATTTTTTTTATAAATTATATTAAATTTAAAAAATAATTAAAAGTTTTATTTAAAAAAAAAAATAAAAAATAAAAAGTTAAAATAATATTTTTTAATATTAAATAAAAAAAGAAATTATATTTTAAGTATATAATTAAATTTATATGCTTAAGTATTAAAATAAATTATAATAATATAATTAAGCGTATATTATATTACACTAGCTTAAAATTTAAAATTAAAAATACTTTATTATTAAAAAACCCCCTGGAAATATTTAAAATATTATAAAAGAAATTTATTAGAATTAATAAATAATAGTATAAATAATAATAAGAATATAAAATTAAAAAAACAGGAAATTAAATAAAAATATACTTATAAGCTAATAATAGTAAAAAATATAAATATATTACTAATAGTAATAATAGTAAACTAGGAAAAATAAACCTAGATTTTATTAACTATAGAAATAAGAATTTTAAAAGGAAATTAAAAAAGAAATTTAATAATAAATACTATTATTATAATAAGCCAGGCTATAAAAAAAAATTATTATATTAAAAAAAATAAAAAAAAAAGAATTACTTTTAAATAATTTACTTAATTAAAAAAAACTTAAGTAAATATTATATATAAAAACACTTATATAAATTTAAATTAAATAGCCTGCTATAATAATAATTATATTATTTATAAAAATAATAAAAAAAAATTAAGCTATTATTTTAAAAAACTTTAAATAATTAAAATATTTAAAAAAGTAAAGATTAATATAATAAAAGTTTAAAAAAAATCTTATAATTATTATATTTTTAATAATTATTATAAATATAATATTTATAATTTAAAAAATATAAAATATAAATACTTAAAATATTTAAAATATAAATTAATAAATTTAAAATATAAATATAAAGTTAAATAGTAATATAATATAAATGTTATAGTAGAATTTTTTAAAGAAGAAGAAGTAAAAGTTAAAGCTTATTTTAAGTTACTTAAATATCTAGAATATAAAAAAACAGAACTTAACCTAGATTATAACTTAAAATAGTAAATAAACAGAGTAGTCCTAAAAGAACTAGCTAATAAGAAAGCTAACAAGTACTAGGAAATAATAAAATATTTTAAATACGGATTAATAAATCCTGTATATAACTGTAAAATTAAATAATAATAAATAATAAAAGAAAAATAAAAAAGTAATAAAAAAGTTATTAAGGTAATAAATATATACTATATTAAAATTTATTACTAGAAAAATAAAATAAGATATATTATTAAAAAATAATTCCTTGTTAAATAATACCTAAGAAAAGTAATAAAAATATTTAATAATAGTATTAATAACTGTAAAAACCTTAACTTAAGCTTAATTAAAAAATTTTAATATAAATATTATAAAAATAATAATATAAGGTATACTTACCTAGATTATAATTATAATTATATAATATATTACTATTATTTTTATTTTTTAAATAACCTAGAATATAAATATAAAAAATACTATTATTATAATTTTAAGTAACAGATTTATAATTACTTTTAAGAAAATATAAAATAATAAAATATATTAAATTATTATTTTTATAATAATAAAATAATAAAATAAAAGTTTTAAATTAAATTTTATAATACTTATAATACTTTTAAAATATTTAAAAAAATAACAGGTGTAATTTATAAAAATTAAAATAATTTTAAAATATATAAATATAAATTTTATAAAAAAAAATATATTATATACTTATATAAGAATTAAAATTACTAGTTAATATAATATAAATATTACTTTTATAAATTATATAAAATATATTATAAATATATAAAATATAATTTTTACAGATTTTA